>NW_026937101.1:482500-764886 GCF_032062105.1 Saccostrea cuccullata
ATATCACGTCCAATATGAAGGAGACGCTTGTTTTAATAAGTACATTTATAAATGTAAACTTATGCCGTTTGACCGTTTTTCAGTATAAATATTGATTAAAAATTTATCATATTATTATTTTATTAGGGAAGACTGAAGAATTTGGTTATTCAGCAAAGTCGGCTCATTGTGACGTCATGTTTATAATGTATTGCGTCATTGATTTCCATGCAATGTCCCTTGATAAATTATATGAAGAAAAGTTTAGGTGGTTTCCATAACATTCAGATACAGATTTAAACAATAAATTTCCATAAAAGTATAGCTTAGATGATATCACATTCAGATTTAGACTTCAACATTTAATTTCTTTAAAAGTATATATTTTAATGAGGAGGAAAAGTCACATCTATCCACAAACGAAGTATTTTCAACTACAGTTTTTATAAAAAAACGGACGTGGCCACACTTTTGTACAGTTATTTTTTCTCTTGCATATTAGTTACCAAAGTATACGTGTTCCTTCTGCAAAGTTTGGCATATGTACTCGGATGTGGCCACATCGAAATTCGGACTTGAAGAGGAGCAAAACGTCCAAAATAGGCGATTTCCGGGATATTTGACCGGTTTTGAATGTTATATACACAATAGGTCACGTGAGTTGAATAAAATTGATACCAATTTTTCACAAAGGGGAACTTTAACAATAAATTGACAGAGTTAAAAAAATGTTATCATGTGTTTAATTTTTGCCGATTTTACAGGGCCGCCTCGTTATACATACCGTACCCAGTTCTTTTGCTTTTTATCCCCAAATTTTGCATTTATTCAATGTTATTATATGTCTATATAGAATATTATATTGTACACAACATTTGTTCTTTACACATGTAAATGTCAGCAACATTGCTAGGTATACATGAAAAAGGATCCATATTTAACAAAATATGGTAAAATCATTTATTTAATGTGGAGTCAAATTTTGTGGTTTGAGTAATAATCAATGTACCATTGAATTTGATTTTGTGATTATAGGAAAACTATTATCAAGATTATACTAAAGTATGCAGGGCTTTCAAAAGATTTAAACAGATGGTATATTAAGATTTACAAAAAAAAGGAGGTACTTTGAAGCAATTTAATAGGGGTGGGACGATATACCGATACACCGATACATATCGATATTTTCCTCTAAGATACGGTTTACGATACAAGCATTCAAATATCGGTACGAAACGATACACGAACGACCTATCCAAAAATTGAAAATGAAAGTACCTGTCCTTGAAAATGGCGGCCTGTACGAAGCGAAGAGATGGTTTTGATATTGAAAACACACTTTAGAACTAATAAGTCGTTGATGAGGGGTAATACGTTTTCACTTTTAAGCAGCCTCGGAAGATTGGACAAGAAAAGTTCAGTGTGCAAAGCGTGCTATACACAGAAAAGTATCGTTTCTAGAACATTTGATATTATTAATTGTTAGTCCATTCGTACTTATTTTGTAAACTCAACAAGGCTACCTGGGACTTTAAGCAATTCATAATAATGTAAATGTGGTTTTTTAAAATGAATTTTTAGTCAGTGTTCGTTGATAACTACACAACTATTTGTAAACAATTTGTTATTTGGTAATGTGTACAATTGTCCTGTACTATTGTTTTTGTAAAGTTTCAGTCAATGAAGTTGATGAACTTCAAGTATTAATTTCATAGCACATATGATTTGATATAGAATAATTTTTTGAGTTAATGTCATGACAAAAAAATAAATAAATAAAATACTAATTCTTTTGAATAGTTTTATAATTTATCATGTGTTAATGTCAAGACTAAAAAAAATGAAATAAAATACTATTTTTTTAATAGATTATAATTTATCATAATATCGAGATATGTATCGTATTGTGCCAATATATCGAGATACGTATCGTATCGCAAGATCTGTGTATCGTCCCACCCCTACAATTTAATTAATAACAAATTAAGAGATATTTTCAAGTTCAAGGGGCATAACTCTGTCCAAAATGGTTCGGTGTTACCAAAAACAAAACATGACCTAGACCCAGATATTCTTATGATATATCTGCATATATATATATATCAAAATTTTATTTCAATATGTGCAACTTCTGCAAAGGAAATGAATGGAAACTGCAAGTAACTGGAATTTTTTGAAGTCCAAGGGGCATAACTCTGTCCCATATGGCTTGATCGTACCCAAAACAGAACTTGACTTGATATTCTTAATTATGATAAATCTGTATACTAAATTTCATTTCAATATGTGCAACTTCTGCAAAGGAAATGAATGGAAACTGCATATAACTGGAATTTTTTGAAGTCCAAGGGGCATATAACTCTGTCCAAAATGGCTTAGTTGTACCCAAAACAGAACTTGATCTAGCTATTTTTATGATAAATCTGTATAATATCAAATTTCTGACTTCTGTTTTTCTTTGTTTATTTAACATTTGGGGTTTACTATATAAAATAAATAACCAAAATTTTATTATAGATATCAAATAAATCATAATTAACACCACTTGAGTAAAATATTTTTGTTTCACAGCATGTACTAAACAACTTTTTTGAATAAATTATTCATATTTGAAATATTTTGTTTATTTCAATGCAAAAAATATTTTTTTAACAAATGAAAGAAAAAGTGAGCAAGCTCACATACCCCATGCTCCCCCAAAAGTCGAAGTGCTGAAATTCCTGGAAAAAATAAAGGAATCAGAATTTCCTGGTAATATGCGCATCTACTGCAAAGTTTGACAAAATTGTGTGCAGCGGTTTATGAGGAGTTGTTCTGACAAACTGTTTATCTCTAAATTCAAGATATGGCCAAAATCTAAGTGTGAAAGTATGGAAATTCACGGAAAAAAATTAAGGAATCGGAATTTCCTGGAAATACGCACATTTACACATTGTGTCCTAAATATATGCAAAGTTTGATGAAATTCTGTGCAGCGGTTTATGAGGAGTTGCGCTGACAAAAAACAGGACTAACAGACTGACTGACTGACACTCTGACAGACGGGTCAAAAACATTATACCGCACGCAACTTATTGTGTGGGGTATAATTAAACATTACACATTTATTGACTCTTTCGGTTTTGAATATGGTTTGTTATTCACCAAAACAATATTCATATTGACCGAGGCAAAGCTGGGGTCAATATGGATATTTTTCTAGTGAATAACAAAACCATATTCAACACCAAAAGTGTCCATAATTGTTTTAATATATAGTCCAAACTTGGATAAATGAAAGAAAAAGTGAGCTAGCTCACATACCCCACGCATCCCCATAACTTGACGGTGAAACACATTTAACGAAAGGCACAGTGCACTTTAAAAACATAGTATGGATCACAAAGGGCAATAATTGCAAAAAATCTTCACATCAAAATGTCTTGCATATGAGGACAATTTAATGTGGAATGAAGTTTCTAGATAAATTTTGGAATCAAAATTTCTTGACAATATACAAATCCACACATTAATTTGAAGTGGGGGGGGGGGGTTGAGAAATTTTCTTGAATAATAGGCAAAACTCTTTGGGATAATATAATGGAATATGTCCTAAATATCAGCATAGGTTGACAAAACTATGTACAACAGCTTAAGAAGAGTGGTGCTGAGAAACTGTTCATCTCTATATTCAAAATATGGCCAAAAAGTCTAAGTTGAAAAGTGCGGAAATTCCCGGAAAAAATAATGGAATCGGAATTTCCTGGTAATATGCACATCGACACATTGTGTCCTAAATACCTGCAAAGTTTGACGAAATTCTGTGCAGCGGTTTATGAGGAGTTGCGCTGACAAACTGTTCATCTCTATATTCAAGGTATGGCCAAATGCCTAAGTTAAAAGTGCGGAAATTCCCGGAAAAAATAATGGAATCGGAATTTCCTGGTAATATGCACATCTACACATTGTGTCCTAAATACCTGCAAAGTTTGACGAAATTCTGTGCAGCGGTTTATGAGGAGTTGCGCTGACAAACTGTTCATCTCTATATTCAAGGTATGGCCAAATGCCTAAGTTAAAAGTGCAGAAATTCCCGGAAAAAATAATGGAATCGGAATTTCCTGGTGATATGCACATCTACACATTGTTTCCTAAATACCTGCAAAGTTTGACGAAATTCTGTGCAGCGGTTTATGAGGAGTTGCGCTGACAAACTGTTCATCTCTATATTCAAGGTATGGCCAAATGCCTAAGTTAAAAGTGCAGAAATTCCCGGAAAAAATAATGGAATCGGAATTTCCTGGTGATATGCACATCTACACATTGTTTCCTAAATACCTGCAAAGTTTGACGAAATTCTGTGCAGCGGTTTATGAGGAGTTGCGCTGACAAACTGTTCATCTCTATATTCAAGGTATGGCCAAATGCCTAAGTTAAAAGTGCGGAAATTCCCGGAAAAAATAATGGAATCGGAATTTCCTGGTAATATGCACATCTACACATTGTGTCCTAAATACCTGCAAAGTTTGACGAAATTCTGTGCAGCGGTTTATGAGGAGTTGCGCTGACAAAAAAAGAGGACTGACTGACTGACGGACTGACTGACTGACTGACTGACGGACCAGTCAAAAACACTAGTTGCGTGGGGTATAATAAAACATCGAAGGCTGAATGAGGACACCATTTTCATTATTGAACTTCAGCCATGAAAAGAAATACTCAGATTTACTGATTACAATTTGTCACCTTCACGTTTTCCTTTCTGTTTTGCTGTGTAAGACGTCCAAATGTTAAAAAATAATCCTGAAATAGGTTTGTATAATATTTTTCCTGCTCAGATACGCAGCTCGCTGCGGCCGTTGCAATAATTGTTTAAAACGTTGTTTGAGGTGTTGATTGTGATGTTACAATGCCCCTCCAGTGAATATGCAGTATTATGAACTGTTTGCTCTTGTATAGATTATATTGGGAAAATAAATAGACTACGTATAATCCCTATTAACCACCCCTGCCACTATAAGCGCCCCCTAGGTCTTTTTTCAATTATTAGAAAATAAGGGCCCCCTCTACAGTGATTAAAATCATCTAGAATCGTATCAAAAGTCTGCCAAAATTTGAACAAAGTGAAAATGTAACTTGTCTATTATCCAATTTCTCAGTGGAAAATGAATCATATCGCATAAATTGGGTGGATTATCTTCACTTAAAGTAAAGTTCGACATTATTTTAGTTGTTCTTTAAAATTTTTGAAGTATAAGAACGACATTAAATAATATAAAGAGAGTACCAAAATAACCGCCCCCTTTTCGAAATTTTCTAAGCGCCCGGGGCGGTTAATAGGGATTATACGGTATATAATAAATTGTGATACATATCATATCGCAGCTCAAATATCATGATGCGTATCGATATAGAAAAAGTTGTATTGTCTTAATTAGCCTTAAATCTACACTACCTTAGTTAATTGAACTTCCATGTTTCTGATCAGCTCTATTGGCACAGTGGTTCTTGAGAAGAATTTTTTTTATTATTGAACCCACCCTATTTTTGACATTAAGTTCCTTGATTATCTCCCCTTGGAAGGGGACTTAGCCCTTCAAGTTCATTTTAACAATTCAACTCATTGACAACCCCCTACTTCCCCAAGGATGCTTTGTGCATGTACTAACTTTGCATGGTTAAAATAGTCCCAGTGGTTCTTTTGATGAAGTTGAAAATGTAAAAAGTTTACAGAAAACACAGGCTAGAGGAGTGGATTGACAATTGGTAATTAGAAAAGGCTCATTTGAGCAACTCCCTTGTAAAAGGTCTTTTAATTGGCTAATAGATTAATATTTAATCTAAATATTAATTTAATTTAAGATTAATATTTAAATGCAGTTAACATGGTTAAACAAGTATTTGATTGTGACATCAAATTAGCAAACCCTTTATGTAATATGACATATTTCATATTTTTATACAAAACAGATTAATTAAGACAGAAACAGTAAATAAATTTTATGACTTGTATTGTATAGGGAAAACTATTTTGCGACCTTCAATGCTGATTTAATAGTCAGGCACTGAGTTTTACTATACTGATACTAGTGCCCCCACAAAATATTTGCTCTTACCGTGTCTACTTTTGTACATTTTAATCCATTCTTGTATTTCAAATTAGCTGCATACTCTGAACTTCCATTCAAACATGTCTTTATGTTTAAGAGTACTTTCTTTTTCACTTCTGGCATACTAAACAGACAAATAGCTGAGCTATTTTCCACACTATGACTAAAGAGTCCCACCAACACATCATCATCTGAAGTCAGATGAGGGAACTTTTCCTGCAGTGATGACAACAAACTCTGTCCCGGTTTGAATACTTCTGCTGTCTTCAAAATGTTAAATGTCTTGCTGTTTGTTTTGCAAGTCAACGGAATTTCCAGAAAAGTTTTCAATGAGTAATCCTTTCTACACTCCTTTCTACACATATGCACAATTTTGGAGTAATGTTTTGTATCATCTGGATTCCTTTCATTAAACAATATATAACTGTAATTCCCTGAAGCAAATCCAGTAACATATGATATCAATCCAGGTTTCATGTATTTATTTTCTGTTTCATAAGTTATTTTTCCATGAAGTGAAAAGTCATCAAAAAGCCTTGTACTGACCAGGGGGTGAGATCTTCTATGATTAAATTCTAAGGAATTTTTAGACTTATCAAACCTTGTGAATTCAGAGGCTACATAAATCATTGTTTCCATTGAATTAGTAGCACTATTCATCACTTGCGTAATAAATGCAATAGTGTTCACATCAATTTCATTAGATGCCACTGCAGTGTTTCCAGTGACGAAAATTTCACTTATATTTTTTGAATTCCTAATTTCACATTTTCCTTGAAACAAACTTCCACAAATCACAAGCTGATTGGAATGAAGTAAGAGAACTTTATTGTGGTTGTCCATGGGTGACAATTCAGCTATTGATGCACATGTCTCCAAATTAATTCCACATTTCTGTGTATCATTTTTTGGACCTGTGATGATCTCCATTTCTGTTTCTAGATCCAGATTGAGTTGGTAGATGTAGTTAGTGGCTCCAATAAACAGTGTCTGGTTGTCCACGACCATGTGTCTGAGACTGCCCCTGTCATCACTGACCAGCGGGACAATGTCGATGGCGGCGCCGGACCCGCCCCACAAGACACACAGGATAAGCCACCACCTCATCTTCACATATTCTCCTCCTCCTCACTCCGTGAGCTTATCACACCTGTAAAAGATGAAAACAGAATAACAGATTGCTCAGTAAACAACTTCTCTTTAGTCTTATCAATTGAAGAACTTGCAGCTTATCCATGACTCTCAAACTCTAGACAAATTCTTTCTCACATGTCAAGGTAACAGATGATTCCTACTGTAAATATTTTAACTTGTAAATGCATGCATTGCTCAATTCTGTAAAATTGGTTATCTTATAACATTTTCTCCATAAAGATCATAATATGATCAGTCATACTTATATAAATATGCAAATATCCTTTTGTAAATGCATATTCAAGTTAGTGCAAATTATAAACCCATCCAACCCCCCTCCTGTGGTAGGGTGGGGCCCGAGTCGCCTGACAATAAAAGAACAAATTGTACATGGGAAAAAATATAAACTGCTCCCAAGAGCAATGTAAGGTGTAAATCATATCTGTTTTAAGCAAGCTTTCCTAGATAAGAAACCAAAATGGCCCTAAGCCAGGGGTTACTTTGGGTCACAATTAGGGATCAAATATTTTACATGGATAACGGAGGAGAAAAATCCTTAAGTTTTCACCCTAAAACAAGCAAACTAATATTATATCAATTTGCAAGAATTTCAGGCTAATGTAGATTTTTATTTGTTCAGTTCATTGCTCTAGACTTGAATAGTCCAAAAATATGGGCCCCCTCAGAGGAACAAAAAATGTCTATTACAAACATAAAGCAAAGAGGAAGATCCAAGTGATTAAAAGCAAACTTGATGTTGAATTATGTATACAAAGGAACAAAGTAGTTAAAATTGGCATGCATAATTTTGTTCCTTGATCATGTAGATTTACATTAATGTATATATTCACTTAGTTACTTGACTTAATAATCATTAATCAGTGTATGCACCTTGATTAATAAGGAGAAAATCATCAAAATTGTGCTAAAGAAAATTGGACCCCCTACAGTTCCCTCAAATTCAAAAGATCTGCAGTCCTTTGTCTGGTTTTTCTTTTTGCATGACATTTGATACTGTGGGACATGAACAAACAACTTTCTAGCCATATTACATGACCTGAGATCAAATGTAAAGATCCTATCAAAGCATGATGAACAGTAATACTCTTACTTTATACAAGTATGAAAGCTTCAAACCGATTTCAGTATAGCTTTAAAACCGATTTCACTGCAAAGCTTAAAAGGTCTAGTCTGTCTTTAATACCCAATAACTCCTGAAAGCCAATACACAATCTGATAAGACAACGGACATTTTCTTTGAGACAATCTGTTCCAAGTCCTTCATCCTGCAGTCTCTCATTATGGTCTCCCTATTTACTCAGCCCTGCTGAAAGTGGATACAGATAGCCTAGTATTGAATCACCTTTAATTGGCCAATTTTCAGGAATTGTTCAAAACTTACAGAAAAGGCAGATAGTATTGGTTTTGGTTATAGGAATAAAAAAGACTGCAGATCAATAGCATTACTGAGTCATTTTTGTGCCCTATAGGAGAAAGCATTGATTTGGGACCCTGATTGGCCACCTAACATGTCATAAACGTATTCTCTGCTTCTCTTCAATGAAAACTGCTGGGCAATTAAAGTTTTTTTTTTAACTTTACATGTGCATGTGTCGATTAGTCTATAGCTAGTGCCTTTTTAATAAAAAATTAATACAGAAAGAGCATCCATGTAGTTTTCAAATTAAAAGTGGAAGAAATTCGATTCTTATATTAGAATCAATAAGACTAGTGGTAATAAATTTAAACCTTAAAAATTCTTTAGTGTAATTCAATTTTTTTCATACCTCAGTGTTAAGAGTTTGAAATATTTTTGGCAAAGTATTTCAAATATCAGGTTCAAGAGAACTGTAATATTGGTATTTAAAAATATTTTTTTCACAAACTCTGCACAAGTAAAATATCAAAAAAAAATATGTATACATAAAAGTCATTTGCAATTGTAAAGCACTATGAACTATTTTGAAAAGTAGGTCAAATGGTCAAGTTCAAGAATCACAGGTCAGTAACCATTGGTATTTTACAGAAGGCACATAATGCCAAGTAATATATGTGTAAAATATAAAATTCATACCTCTTAAAGTTCTTGAAATATAAAGTGTGACAGATGGAAAGATGGACAAACGGACAAACTCCAGTTTAAGTGATTTTTAAGTGTTGCTGTGTACTGCAGGCGTGACATGAAATTACATTTTGTGAAATGTAAACCGAATTCATTCAAAATTCCGACAATTCATTCAAAGTAAACATGATAAACACAGCTAGGAACCTCACAATTACTTCCCTGTACCATTCAGTTACGGGAACAATAAAATACTTTAGATAAACACTCACAAGTACCCCCTGTACATGCATGTACTTATATATATAAAAAAAAAACTCCTACTCCGAATGAGTCCTTTCTTTATCACTTAAATGCAAAAAATACAGCAATTTGAAAATATTTTTTTTTAATTTAATAGTCAGACATGAAGTATGTGATAAAAATTCCTTTTAAACAAATTATTTGCACATGAATTTCAAGTTGCAAATACTCTCCATCTTCTTTGGTAGTTTCTGTTCAATTAAAAGAATCTATAACATACAACAAATTAAAGGGTTAGAGGGGGTGGGGTTTCCTCAATATACTTATTGTACCAAAAAAAAATTACTTCATACAACATGTATGATTGTTTTGAATTTCAAGTTTTCATATCATGTCATTTTTTATTTTCCCAAGCTCCCCCTCCTCCAAAGCCTTGACTGCCTATCTTTCAGAATTGGATTAAGCTGGATACTTTGATTTAATTAATAAAAACAGGGAAGAAAAAATACTTTAATTATTAACATGAAAAAAAAAAATCACTTATATACACAAAGTAAATACAGGTACTTGTGATGAAATTTATTTTTTAACCGTTCGTTAATTTAAATTGTTATTAACAATCTAAACACTTGTAAAAACACTTTAAAATAGAGAGTCTAGCTGACACAATAAATTAAAAATCCTGTCCACTTAGTTCCTTCTTCATCCCATGTATATAGTATCATAGTTTAATTACATATATTAAATGTACATAGATACATGCAATTTCAACATGCTGCATTAATTCATACTTACAGACAAGCTTTTGAACTTTATAAGGCTAGTTAGAGACCACACAGAGTTGATATGGTTAAATACTAAGTTACTGTAAAGGAAATCCTCCCTCACTCAGTAGAGGAAGTGCTGGGGTTCATAAGGGGTAGTTAACTGTTATAAATAACAGAATTCTTGACACAGATAATTATAATCAGTACCCATACAAGAAATTTAATGTACACACACACAAACACAGAAAATTTTGGTGAGGAAATTAACTATAAGGATGAAATACATGAACAGGTATCATCCGAAGTTCATCCTGGAATAAATAACCTGTTCTCCGAAATCATTTGATCTTAAGGATGACTGGTAGATACAGAAGAGTACTTGTAAAGGAAATCTTCAGTACCATCAGGAAATATCTGCCATCTTGGTTGATCGTTACATCATAAGGAACTATTCATACAGAGTTTTAGGGTTTATTTTCGTTTAATTCTTATGTACATGTACTAGTAGTATGAAGCATCTTTAAAATGTCCCCTTCTAATGGCTTCTATGGACAACCTTGCTATAAATATAGTTATATAGTGTACATATATCACAGTTAAATCTTCAAATGACATTCGATTGCTTTCAGAAGAATAACTATCAAATGGTCATGATGGTTAACCGTTTTCTTATATTGGAATAGGTCAAAAAATCTTTCAGAAGAATTTGATTATAAACACTTAAATGTGATGGACACACTGTTACAATTAAGCTATATTATTTTTCTCAAAATCCCTCGTTCCCTAATTGCCTTTGTTTTTAAATCAAAGTGTATTGCAACCTCCAATCGTACCTGGGGAAGGGGGTTGGGAGTTGGGGAGGTCTACAAGATGTGAACATGTCATCATCCAGAAAATAATACTCAGCATACCTATATTGTTATTCCAAGCAGCTGTTTTTAATTCTATTTGATTATCATTCTTTCTCTATGCTCCATCCTTCAAACTATTAAGTTGGATGTACTTTATTATATTTTGACCTTGAAAATACCAAAACACAAAAAAAAGTACTTAGTCTTGGCATATCCAAAGAACTAATTTTTGGTAAGTCACCATGATATAACTTGCATTTATTATTCAGAACAGAGCTATTGATATTACAGATCCTTGATTTTTTTCTACCCAAGTCATAAAAATATAAATATTGCATTTTGCGGTCCAAAACCACTAAAAAAAAAACCCACCTGCCAAGCCAACCAGCATTAAAAAGATCACGATTTAAATCAAACATTGCATTCATCATGAAAGGGCTTTTGTGCAGTCCTTATGTTGATGCTTGTTAATAATTCCTGATGTGTTATTTTTGAATTGGCTGCACAAACCAATAAATCAATTTGTGTTTAGCAGTAGAGTAATTTAAGATTCTACTTTCATGCTGTATTTTGATAGTTCCAATCTCTGGTATGAATAATTGAGGCAATATCATTGATTAAAAGTGTCCACCGAGTAAAAATGACATCGAAATAACAAGCATTTGTGGGAATTCATTAAATTTTAATCTTAATTTTACACAGACTTAATTACTGATCAGTACCTGTATATAATGAAGCTCCTTTTCTGTCGACATTTACTTTTGTTCCAAGCTAGCCCACCAAATATAAGTATTATTCAGATTTACTATCATTTTGGGTTAAGTGTCTGGAAAATTATCGAGCCTTTCCATTAGGTAAGAGTCTACCCAAACACTTATTACCATATCAAATCAGATAAGTCAACAGGGCTTTGAAAATAATTTTTCAGGTCATATTACATGGCGTATCTCATATTTCTTTTATACTCCATCTACGATACAGAAAAGAAACTGGCTGTGTAAACTAATTTCTTTCTATAAAGCAGTCACAGCTAGCTCAAAGGGAAGATATCTATAAGTTTACAAATTCACCATACAAACTTACGCAAACAGTCTTAGTGCATATATAGGAAATCCATATACAAATTGGATGGGCTGGCATGACCAGAAATATATTTGACTTTTCCAGACAAGCATTCTAATCCCAACATAGCAGGACAGAATTAGGAATGGCCCTATTAAGATTCAAGGATAATACAATCTTGATTTCAGCCACCCACCTCTTTGCTGGTTGGAAAACAGTTCTTTCTCTTCTTTGTAATAAGTGCACTACAGCTCATAATGGAGTTAGTTTCTTCTTTAACAAGGGCTTAAATCCACTGTAACCGGCCATAAAATAGGCATGAAATTATTTCCATTTCTTATAAACACCCATTACATGCACTGTAATCCTTCAGAAAGAGCTGGCGAATAATCTTTTTCAATCAGGACTGCAGATGGGGAGGCCTCCACAGGGGGTTCTTAAGTAGCTTCATGTACAGAGGCCAACACAGGGGGCAAAATATCCTCCCCGAGAAAAATAAGCTATGGCAGTGAGATAATATTTCTCTGTATCTCCCCACATTCCTCCTGTTTTAAAATAAACAGCTGAGGCCCTTCTCAAAAGCATTTCTCTCCTGTTCTCCGCATTAACACTGAATTCTTTAAAAGCGTCTCATTACACAACATGAACAATCAAATCTGTGAAGTCCTGATCAACTTACACACTGTGTATATTAGCTTCAGTAAAGCTTAGGATAATGAATACATGTTATCTTAATCATGAGATTTTTTTTCTCAAATACATATAAAGAACCTAATTAACCATGTAACACAGAGCACACTCAACACGCTTTCACGAAATTACTGTCAATGGTGTATATATACATATTTATATATTCAGTTTCACAATCTACCACTGGAGCAAGAAAAATTCAAATGAAAAGGTGATCGATTTACATAAAACTATTAACCCTCCACAAAATGCATATATAAAAAAAAATCCTGGTTGCATTAATTTGTGATACTGATCAATATACTTTTAGGAGGAATTTTCTCACATGCATGTATATATACTATTATTTTAATTAGCTTTTGACTTAATTACCTTTGGAAGTGAACCTTAAAATTTAAAATGAACATATCATACTGAAATGTCTTGGGAAAAGAAAATAATAATGAAAAAAAGGTTTTCAATTTTTGTCTTCGTTTAATCATTTGAAAAATAATTTTCTTTCCTAACGAACCAACTGTGAAAATCTGCTGCGGATGGTGGCTTTGCTGAGTGAGCCTGTGTTTGCAGAGGTAACTAATGCAGCCTGAGTGATGGAGTCACACTACCGATTTAATGGGTGCTGCTTAGAATTGGTGAGATTCCTAGCTAATTAATTTAGAGCAGTGAAGCAGGGCTAGAGGGCCGTTAGTTCATTAATCACTCTCTCTGTTTTAATTAACAGCGTCCTCCAATGAGACTTCATGCTGTAGAAGATACCCTTCCTGGTGAACTCAAGATTCCAGGTTCAATTTGACGCAGATGAAATAAATCTTTTTTAGAGGCAGGAGATGAAAAGCTGAATTCCATAATACAAAGGAAATTATTTTTGACAACATGCATGCTTATCATGCAGTAACGGTAAAATTGTTCTTTAATCTTTTGCATATATCAGTAGGTCTTTAAGTGTATTAAAATACAAACAGGGAGTCAAAAGTCATAGATGATAATGCGAGGCAATTAATATCTGTATGAAAAATCAAAACCAATTTTGATGTTTTAATGTATTTGTGGGGCAGCTATAACATGTATAAGAAAGAGAATCTTGCCTAAAAATTCATATCTGTTTAAAAATTAATCTACAGTATTCTACCTAATAATCACACCATCCCATAAATATGCCCCTCAAGAATTTTCCCTTTTTTTTCCTGAGAATTTGTATCCCTCCCCCCTTTCTTAAAGTAATGGTCTCAACGATTTGAGACAATCTTGAACAACTTTGTTTTACCCACAAATCATTTATAGATAGGGTTTAGACATAAGCTTAAATCAACTTTTGACACAAATCAATTTATTTATAGATAATTTTAAAACAGCTACCAAATAACCACCCCTTTTTTCAATTTTCTAAGTGCCTGGGCCTTTTATAAGGGTGAATGCAATATATATGATGTTCTTGACACACAAACAATAACCTGAATACCTTAGAAGTAAGTCATATTTACATAACTTTAACAACTATGTTATATTTACAAAGAACTGCAGACATGATTTGGATCAATATATAAACAGATCTCATTTTACACTGGTTTGTATCACAAAGATAAAATATCAGTAATTCAAACAAGGAAGATTAACTTACTTCCCTGAATTATTTCTATCCCCCTCAACACCCCTCTCCCCCCCCCCCCCCACCTACATCTCAACCCCCTTGGGCACAAAGATACTTCAAGTTCATCAATATATGAATTTAACAATATACATATTTCTGGTATACTCGAAAACAGGGCAACACATAAAACAAAGGGTATGTGTAACACCAGCAAGCCTTTCATGGAAAGGAACAGAATTTTGTTAATACAATAACCTCAAAGTAAAACAAAAGAACCACAGTCCTTCTGTAACCCATTTCTTCTCACACTTACCTCAAGAGGCTGCGCGCTTCATGTAGACACATCCAACTGTACAGTGTTTTCCTCTCAAGTCATACTCATCCCCCTTCCACATCCTACAAGGACAGAATATAATACAACCAACACATTATACAACCTCAGGACTTCCATGTATCCATGATTCACAATCAGCTAATTGTGCCCTAATCAAATAACAGAAATCTATAACCACCTAATAATAGAAAGCAATTTATCCAGCATGCAATCTCTGTTCACTGAAACATAAACAATTTTCTACCCATTCAACAAATGAAAGCGCTGGCTGTATCCCGTCACAATAAGACAATTAAAAGTCGGGCTACCGCCAGGAACCATAAAACTCTAGTATTTACCCTCAATATATATATATATCAATATCATTCCAGATTTAACGATGTAATCAGAGCAATTAAACAAAATGTCTCCACTTTAAAAGATTCTCTATTTCCCAATAATGTGCCCAACTTAAGAAGCCTTCAAGGGAGTCAAATTTCTTGTTACAAGGCTTTTTGTACTTTAAGGATTAAGGGAAATTTGACCCCCCCCATCTCTCTCTCTTTCTCTCTCAGAGTCTCTGTAATCAAATAGTACTGAACTATTTATTAAGAGGTGCCAAAGTTGAAACTAAAACTTAATTTAACAGATCAAGAAATAAGATTAACCTTATTTCTGAAATTGTCCAATTTCCAACACACTGGTCAAGATATTTATTCTACCTCCCATAGACCCTGAATTACCAAGCAATTAAGCTAATTGTCTGGTCTAATGTTTACCAATAGGATTACAGAGACATGCCTCCACAGATGTTGAAGAATCTGTTACAGTGTATGTACAATATTGGCCTAATTTATACAATGTTAATGGCAAGGTGTCTACATTAGTTAGCTCTAGAATTTTAGGTGAAATATTTTGGCTAACTTTATTCATGTCTGCATTAGATAGAGCTAGATTTTAAGGTGAAATAATTTGGGTTAACTTATTTTCAGCAGGAAATTTACTAAGGTATGTAAAAGATCTGATAATCAAGTTTAAAAAAAATTTCCTTAATGGTATTCGGATAAATATTCCAAAAAGATACACAGAATGTTAATGAAAAGACTAATGGATTTCTACAGCGCTGTGTATTGAGAAAAAAAAAATGATATGAAAAAAATGATGTTCAAATATCAATATTCTTCATCTTTTAAATTTAGCTGTAACACATCATGTTGGGTAAAAGATTTAATCCATTTAGCATCACTTGTCTACGTCACAATGAGTTACGTCAAAAACGTATTACTCCGCTTGAAGTATGCTTTTAAAATTTGCTGAATTCGAAGCCTTTTTCTGGAGGAAAAATTGTTTCATTATTTACACTGAAACTAAATTATAAAGAATGAGGCTTATTTCAACTTATGTTATATGATGTAACATAACTTGGGGCAGTTAATGCTTTTTTATAAACCTCTTCGCGGCACTCTTAAAAATAAAGTGAAAATAATGAAAAAAATTCAAATTTGATTCTTTAAAATATGCAAAACTAGCATGTTACAATATGAAAATAATTTTTGGAGTTATTTTTCCTGACTGTGGAGATACGTCCTTAAACTGAACCTTGAGAATGACAACCTTTCCTTATTTATGCATCCCTTATCTCTGCTGTCCAGATTCCCATCTCATCCTTAAAACTCCTATCTCCCATCAGCAGATATCATATGCAGTTAAAGATTTGCTCAATAACACACAACTAAACAAACTGTAACACCATACTTAAAATAATCTTAAGGAAATGAAATATAGCTGAATTCTGTCATTTCTTTTGAAGAGCCCATTCCTTTATTTCTTTAGAAGATGAATAAATATGATGATTATAAGCTCTACACAAAATTGCTTTACCCCTTGACTGAGCTTTGAACAATTTGGTGACTCAATTATCTTAAGGCTGTACTTCCCTTTTTAGTCACTGATATCAAGTCTCTTGCTTTATGACTTTCTGAACTACATGGTATATATATTTTAAACTTTATGGAAGTGCTATGTTAAATAGACACATTACAATATTGTACTTTATTATTTACATCTGCAAATTTATATTGCTTTCATAAAATGACTGGGAGTGGGACTTACTCACAATATGGGGATAAATGAGAGGTCCTGAACCAAACGTTCTACACACTGATCCTTTGTGTTGTTAAAGTGAAACATACCTATTGTGTAGTGTAGGATCTTCAGAGTTTAATGAAGTTTAAGTTTTCTGCAGGAGAAATTACTTCTCCATTTAGTCAATTACCTGATGAGCTTTGAAGTGTCTCACTTAAAACACTTGATTCCTGTTACATAACAGTGTACTTATACAGATTAGGTCATCCCTGCTACCAGTACAATCTCTTCACAAAATGTTACTCAGCCTAATCCAGCTACCTTAATGTGCAATCTTCACTAAATCTAATCCAGCTACCTTAATGTGCAATCTTCACTAAATCTAATCCAGCTACCTTAATGTGCAATCTTCACTAAATCTAATCCAGCTACCTTAATGTGCAATCTTCACTAAATCTAATCCAGCTACCTTAATGTGCAATCTTCACTAAATCTAATCCAGCTACCTTAATGTGCAATCTTCACTAAATCTAATCCAGCTACCTTAATGTGCAATCTTCATTAATTCTAATCCAGCTACCTTAATGTGCAATCTTCACTAATTCTAATCCAGCTACCTTAATGTGCAATCTTCACTAATTCTAATCCAGCTACCTTAATGTGCAATCTTCACTAATTCTAATCCAGCTACCTTAATGTACAATCTTCACTAATTCTAATCCAGCTACCTTAATGTGCAATCTTCACTAAATCTAATCCAGCTACCTTAATGTGCAATCTTCACTAATTCTAATCCAGCTACCTTAATGTGTAATCTTCACTAGTTCTAATCCAGCTACCTTAATGTGCAATCTTCACTAATTCTAATCCAGCTACCTTAATGTGCAATCTTCACTAATCCAGCTACCTTAATGTACAATCTTCACTAATTCTAATCCAGCTACCTTAATGTGCAATCTTCACTAATTCTAATCCAGCTACCTTAATGTACAATCTTCACTAAATCTAATCCAGCTACCTTAAGGTATCCAATCCATAAAAGGATATATCTGTTATGCATTCAGATTTATAGAATCTGAGGCTATTATGGATTGGGAAACCTTAATTTGCAATATTCACCAAATCTAATCCAGCTACCAGTACAATCTTCACTTAATGTAGCCCTGGACCAGCTACCAGTGCAATCTTCACTAAATGTAACCTAACTACCAGTGCAATCTTCATTGAATGTAACCAGTGCATTCACTAAATGTAACTGGGTGCAATCTTCACTAAATGTAACCCAGCTTCCAGAGTGCAATCTTCACTAAATGGAACCTAGCTACCAGGGCAATCTTAACTAAATGGAACCCAGCTACCAGTAATATCTTAACTGAGTGTAACCCAGCTATCAATGCATTCTTCACATCTAACCCATCTACCAGTGCAATCTTCACAAAATGTAACAAGTGCAATCTTCACTAAATGTTACCCAGCTTCCAGTGCAATCTTCACTAAATGTAACCCAGCTTCCAGTGCAATCTTCACTAAATGTAACCTAGCTACCAATGCAATCTTCACATCTAGTCCATCTACCAGTGCAATCATCACTAATGCAATCCTAACCATTTGCTAGACTAAGTGCAATCTACTTATGTAATACAGCTTTCAGTGCAGTCTTCAAGTACATATTGCTAACTACAAATGCAGTCTTCATTACATGTAACCCAGCTACAAGTGCAATCTTCACTAAATGTAACCCAGCTTCCAGTGCAATCTTCACTGAATGTAACCTAGCTACCAATGCAATCTTCACATCTAGTCCATCTACCAGTGCAATCATCACTAATGTAATCCTAACCAGCTACTAGTGCATATCTACTTATGTAATACAGCTTACAGTGCAGTCTTCAGTACATATTGCTAATTACAAATGCAATCTTTATTACATGTAACCTAGCTAGTAGTGCAATTTCTATTACTTGCAATCAGTGCAATCTTCATTACACAGTACATGTATATGTACCCATTGTCAAGGCTAATACAATTTAAGTAATGAACACAGCAACGATATGACCTTATATACTTGTAAGAATTACAAATCAAACAAATTTACCATCAATTCAGTCTGTGGTCAGAGAAGTATATACACATAGCATTGGTATAAATAATGATCAAGCCTATAAAATGAGACAAAACAAACCTCAATCATTGAGTCTGGAGAATAAACCGGGAAATTCTGCTCACAGAAATCAATCAAAAATATACAATTCTTGGCACGAGGAAAAATGTGTAATTGTTACTATATCCAGCTACAGAGGTCATTTAATAGAGCTAATATCTTTAATTAAATCTAAATGACATAGTTCCTTGTATATAATTCTAGCTAGTTTGAACTTTAATTATTGCTCTCACTACCAGAAACATGCACTGTAAAATTATTTAAGGAAAACTTCAAAAATATATTTTTGAAAAATGCCCATACATCTGTGAACAAAATTTTAAACATATTTTTTACATCCTTGATACTGGAAATGAATCTTCAAATACTATAACAGCAATATCTGTAACAGATGTTCAAAATTGCTCATAAAACTAGTGTCCACAATTAGTACATGTGCAAGTCAATAAAAAAAATATTAAACCTTCAGCAAATCACAAACTGGCTCATTTACAAAAAGGCCCATTCATTTATTTACTGGTATCTCACATTAAATATTTATGGATTACTCTGTTAAAACACATGACTAGTCCCATGGCCAGCTAAAGGAGCCTGGGATACATTGGAAAGCCGAGTGCGACCATGTCAGTACTAGCCTTGATTAAAGCCCCTAGAGGCCTGTATATGTCAATAATGCATGGCATGTTTCATCCCCTTGTTTTGGAATGGTCTCCCCAATCAATATTGCACTGCAGGCATCAAGTTGGTCCCGTCTCTTCATAATTGATGACCCTGATATCTACACCTCTCCAAAATAACACCAGATATCTCACCAGGCAATTAGCAACCTGGGCTCATTACTGAGCTAACCATGCTAACCATCACAATATTTCTTGCCTTCTGATCTTTTTAATCATTATGGATTGACTTGTACCAGATCATTTTACTTCAAGACAAAAACAAACAGAGGAGAATCAGATAAATCAAGTCCTGATGAGTGACTGTAGGACAGATAGAGACATGCCAAACTAGAACCCCCCCTCATAACAACACTACCGCAGTTAATGACTGTAAGTAATGACATTAAGAGGTTGGAAACTACTATAAGTGACTTCATCAGTTAAGTATGGGTGTCACATAAGAAGTCACTACGTACAAAAAATGATGTGTTGGTGAATACAGACACTGACAGACATATGGAGAGACAAAACAATTAAAACTTATATGTTAAAAATGATATTTCCTTGTCATTACTCTGTTAATTATGCTTGACGCCTTTGAATTTTTTTGTTCAATATATCTCTTTTTTGTGTTGAAGTAAAATACATCATTTGATTCAAATGTTCCCTATCAGTTATGAATATTAGAGCTTGCTAATGGTGCCAGTTGTCTCCACATTTATCATTATTATTCATCAAATACGATTAATAATTTATCAATAATGTGTCACAAATACGAGACTGGATTGTTCAAGCTACCATATATCACACTATTCTTATAATATTAACTCAAATTTCATGATGCTTTTGATTCCCTACATTTTTTACATACATTATAATGATCAAGAATAAATAGTTTTCAATCCAATTGAAGAAATAATTTTTTTAATGTACAAAACTCATCACACTTTATATACATCTAAAAGATAAAACTTTTAAGTCACACGAGAAAAACTGGTGAAAAAAAAAAAAAAAAAAATGAAATTCTGATTTTTCTTAATGCGAGAAAAACTGGTGAAAAAAAAAAAAAAAAAAAATGAAATTCTGATTTTTCTTAATGTGCCATTACTCTGAATCTCTAAAATGATACGAATTTCATGCAACCAAATCCTGCCATCCTTATCAAGTTCTGGGAACCAAGCAAAAGGTCACAGCACAGCTGTCAAGGTGATTCTTACAGAACAGACAGCCCCTGTCTCTAAAACTCCTCAATATCTACCGGCTTTATCTGTACATGTGTTACAACATAGCCGAAAAGACAAGCTCAAACATCAAGGCATGCAAAAATTAGTTATACAGTTCATGAACGGATCTATTTATCTTTATAAATTCAAAAATATATATACACATTTTAATATATATAACATCAAGGCACACAGCGGGTAAATATAAAGATTTATCAATTTTAGTTAATGTGCTCTTATCATCATATCGATTTAACTAATATTTAGATCCCCTATAACTTAATTATAAATACAACTTGTTTGGTGCAAAACAGCGGTTGCTTTTTTTTACACAATTAAAAATTCCTTTCGTTCAAAAAATTATCATTCTTGATTTAAAAACCTGGCATAATAAAATGGTTAGCTACAATTCCAAAAAACCTTTCTCGACATACTAAAGATAAAAAGTAAATTAAAACCATACTTGAGAACAAGTAGTTACTTCAAAAACAGAGAACAGATGCCAACATAATTCAACAGCTTGCTCATTTTTTCACCACATTTTCTCAGATTTAACCTATTCAGCCATCATCAGCCAAACGCAATGAAAACCAAAATCCCTTGCTACTGTGGCGGGTTGTTCCCTTGTTTCCCCATTTCGTCAGACTCACAGAGAAGGAAAACACAGTGATGAATGGGGAAAACAGACCTCCTGCTTTGAAAAATAATACATCTACCATTTAATGTATTTTTTTGTCTTCAGCAACAATTGGCATTGGAAGCTCTGAGACGAAAATCTGGGGTCTGTGGTGTCCATATTGTCACAATTTGATCCAAAGAAATCTTCATTATTGCAATCAGGCAGTCTTAAATTATGTACAAATGACAACTAAACTTGATTGTACAGAAGCCTGCAAATCATTTATAACACAGAAGTCAACAGTAAAGTTAGTCAAAAGTCAGTTCATGTTTAGAACAAGTATATATCAACCATATAAAAACTATGTGAGTCAACAAAATTGTTGATACACACAAACAAATAGCAGGACAAAAAACCCATAAGATCTAAATGCTAGAGGTGCAATTTTACCAGCAACAAAAAATGAGCATTTTGAAATGGCATGGTCAAGCATTTTCATACACATGTAGAAAATTATAGGTAAAGGGACTGAGAGACTTTTAAACTTGGTATCTCGGTTACAGGATCTTCAATGAAATAAATGAAGTACAGTGAAGAACAGGGATCTCAAAAGATCTTACACAAACAATACATGTACAAATCTGTGATATAAGGGGGCATAAAACACGGACAGCTGGGAAATTCCAGAGGTGGGATCAGGTGCCAATAAGGAGTAAGCATCCCCTGTTAACAGGTCACACCCAACATGAGTTCCTATGTATTGATCGGGCATAAGGACAAAGGCCTAACGATTGATATGATAGGTTAAATTTGCTTTTAATAAGCTTATTTTACAACCACAGAATTTAGGAAAGGTTAAATTTAAATGAGTTTTTTTTTTAAATCCCTGTAACATTAACTAATTTACTTATATATCAGTAGCCTGTGTTATTGAAAAATTGATCCTTCTCAAAAATTTCCTCAATAATCAGGAAAATGTGACAGTAAATAAATAACACAGCTTCTATATATTGTTAAGTTAATACCTAAGTGTTTACATTATTTAGGTCACCAAGATCTAGAAGGAAATTTAAAATATATTTTTAAAAAACCAAGCCATTAATTAAAGAAACAATAAACCAAATTAATAGTTCACTAAACCTTACTCTTACTTTAAGAAATGGTCATCTGCCATCATCTATTCAAAGTACTTTGTTGAGTCTGATATTTCATTTCGAGAAGATTCAGAATTTGCAATTTTTTGAAAAGCTGCATTACTACACATGCAACGACAGATAAAATACTGGTTTATCACAGATTCAGCACAAACCAGCTTTCATTACACTTGCATGCAGGAACATATAAAAACACTTTTTCCTTTCAGATAGAAGGGCAAAAAAAAAAAGATTCCAAATAAAAAGTTTTTAAAGTTTTTCAAAGAGAGATGACATTATCTGAGAAAACACATGTTGATGATGAATTGGTGGCCTTACCAGAGCAGTAGATATAGACAGAATCCTTCAGTATTATCGCTGTCTCCTTCAATATTACCCCTGACTTCTCCAGTAGCTGTTATTTCTTCCTCTATCTGTGCAGTTTGAGGTGAACTTTTCACTGCTCACACACCATTATCCTTTCCTGTATCCTGACAAACAGGAAGACTAAAGTTTAATTTGTCGGCCTATATAACGAAAAACTGCTTCCTACTTGCTTGATTACAAATTTATCTGTGTGATTAAATATGCCTTTTAGTCAAAACATACCTGCACATTTAAAAAGAAAAAAAAAACTAGTATTTGAATTATCTTCAACAGATAAAAAGACAAACTAGAGGTACTGTGAGCAATGAGCTCACTAAATGATACCCCCACCTCCCATATGAATATAATGGCAGTGTCCACGTTTTGCTCTGGAAAATCAAAAATATATGTCAGATCAAAAAGTAAAATAGGAGGTGCACAATGGCAATATGTAATTAAGAATCTGTGAAAGTTTCATTAAATTTCCTTCAGTGGTATGAGAGGAGTTGCAGATAATTAAGAGATGGGTACCCCAAAGCGTAACAGACAGATGGACGGACGGACGGAAATACCGATTACTATATACCCTCCCACTTTTCAAGCGGGGGGTATAATAATCAATGCTTAATGTCCAATGTGAAATTTGTATACAACTAAAGGACATATTTACAGTATGGACTGCCATCTTGAACATAATGTTGCCAGTTGCTTGTCTGTTGAATGTCTTTGTCAAGAATTTTTCACTCATATCAGGATGCTACCACTTGCCGGTGGCTTCAAATTTAGACCTTTTCTTGGCACCTATGGCAGTGAGCAGTGCATGAGGGGTCTTTTTTTGTACTAGACCTTTACTGCAACTGGGTACTTGACTTAAACAGCCTTATCTGAAAGACAGGTTTCTAAGTCCCATAATGGGATTCAAATCCATGATATAAGGACCCAATTCTTCCTTCAAGACAACAGCAAATTTTTGACCTTATTATTGTTAGTGATCATATAAATACTGAAGTTTCCTGAGTAGGTTTTGTTCACCACTTGCCTATTTGCACAACAAATCACTACAGGATGACAATGTAAACACCTGATGCCTCAATTCACTGCTTCAGCTCTATTAAGTGCCATATGTAAAAATTTCTATATTTTATTTTTATGCCTCTGTATAATCAAAGATTTGGTTGCATTATTTTTTTGTCTGTCTTTTATCTTGCCCTTATTTTTTGAGGGATTGGTTCTAGTATTCGTACATATATTTCTTGTGATATGAAATTTTTAGGTGTACCGAGGCTTTTTAACTCTTGACCTTGGAGTTTGACCTACTTTTGCAAAATTTACCAAATTTAATGTTTCCAGGCTTATCATAATTAGGTACCAACATTTTTTACCTAATTTGTCTTTGATTATGAGATTGGCCTACTTTTGAAAAAAAATTAATTTTGCCCACAACTTTTGAATGGTATGTGTGCTGCCGAGGACTTGCATATATCATACGTTTCTGCCTAAAAACATATTCTATTTAAGGAATAACTATCTTATTTTTCGATTTCATGAAGTGATCAATCGATTGGATTGCGTGATAATTTGCATAAATGCCGAAGGCGTTTATGCATAAAATTATCACACAAGCCAATCAATTGGAAATTGAAAAATCTGACAGTTATTCCTTATATTTACATGCTTTGATTCCACCAATCCACGTGCTCCAGGCCCTGCTTCATCTAGCTGTTTGTACCGCCCTGCACGATTTTTTTGGAACCGCGCCAATTGATGGAGAAATAAAGTACATTTACATTTGGTAATTTTATCTCGGACAAAGACACTGGAAATATTAATATTGAAGAATACAATAAGGACTGGGCAACCTCTCCTTGTATTCCCTTTGACAAGTCTTTTCCTTTGGTGCCGTATTTTCAGGGCTCCTGACATGGAACTTGAAGTATGAAATTCATTTTGAAAGAAAAAATTCAACCTTTGCATGGCCATAGTTTCTAAACATAGTTGGTACTACTACTAGGGATAATCATGTTTCACATCTTAATTCTTTGTCATAAGACCTTTCTTTTGGGATTCAACATCCTTGACATTGGAGTTTGACTTACATTTAAACCAAGGTCCCGTGTTGCAGTAGCTGCTGGCACAAAAAAGATTCCTCACTGCTCAATGGCCCTGAGTGCCAAGTATAGGACAAAATTTGTAGCTCTCCACTGGCAAATGGTGGCACCTCCATATGAATGAAAAATTCTCAAGAGGGATATTAAACACCGTGCAATCAATCAAAAACTTTCACTATAAAAATCATGTTAAGAAAGGGAAAATAACTTCAATTGATGTGAAAATGAGGAAAATATGGATAAGCGGTTTCTTATCATATTTTGTTTACTATAAAATATTTCATATGTGAAGGGATACAGATCCACTGCCATTTTAACTTCAGGCCTTCTTCATAGTTCATTATGACTAAGAAGCTAATGTTGACCAATTACATATATCAAAAGACAAACAACTCTTTGAAAGTTTAGAAGCAGTAATTTTTCCTTGGAGATTCTTAATGAGTAAAATTGGTTCCATCAGTGACAGAACCTCTTAATTATTTAGCCTAAAAACTTTCCCAAGTGACTTTATTTGCAAGACAACTTTTTAAATAATACTTAAAAATGTTTTTTATCACTATCAACTTGTTTTAAAAGCCTATATGTTTTAATCATACAACTGTATATTTCAGCTGTTTGGGTCAATGTACGTTACAACCACAAATACAGCAAGAGCTGATGTGTGCCAAGCATTGTATATACATGTATCTAAGTTCCTTCCATTATAGTTGACAACATGAAAAGTAGTTTATTTTAATAGCATCTATGTATATGCATGTACATTAAGCATCCTAGGTCTGCAATTCACGTCATGATACAGAATAGTGTCTACCCCATTTTCAAAATATTAATTGTTATGACATTTACACTTTAAAATAAAATTAACTTACTTAATAACTTTACATGTTCTTATTGGGTACTAATACTTCAAAGATCAAACTTAAGTTTAGATAAATGTCATTACATGTACATTGCATATGGGGAAAAGAGCTAGGTCAAAATTTATTACATAATAGATTTATACTTTTTTCTGTCATATTCATTTACACTTATATGGAAATCAGAAATATAAGTAGGTCTAAATATTTACTGTGAATACAGATCTACTTACTTATATTTTTTTTCACTTACTCATTACATAATAGGTAGGTATGTTAACTTGACCTACAAGTACATGTATTTGATTGTTCCTTCTTGACATTGGCTATAAATATGTTGAAACATTACACTGTACCATTCAGAAAATTAAATTTGCACAAATAAGCTTGGCATCATATAGCCAATACATAAAACCCTGTATAAGATATTTCCTCAAGATAACTCAAAAGAAATTCTCTCAAGAAAGGGAGGTTGCAATATTCTGTCTCGATATTTGTACAATGATCGAATCAAACAGATCAGAGAGGGTAAATTAAAAGAAATGTTGTTTTTCAAAAATATTGCAGTAATAAGATTTGGGTGAGTAATTTTCTACGACAAGATATGGCATCCTGCAAGAAAAGATCGGAAGATATTGCCCCTTGTCTGTCTATGATCAATCCTTCCCAATATAGGGCCCTAGATCTCAAAATGCCGTTATTTTACGGGCGCCTATCAGAGCTTCCTCAGTGCTTCTTACATAAGAAAATATTATCTGATAAAAAACAGTTGGCCATAAAATTCTGAATCACGTAAATTTTTGTATGTATAAAATTCACGTACAAAACTTCTAAAATTAATTCAATAATCCTTCTTTTGGTTTGAGATGGTGCATAAGTTTGGGGGAAAATAAAGAATAAATAAATAAACTATATCATAAAAATGTGAATCAATATAAATCTGTGAACAAAGCATACATATGGACCACTAGAAATTCCAAATGTGGGATCAGGTGCCAAGGAGGAGTAAGCATCCCCTGCTGGTTTGTCATACCTGTCCTGAGCCCTATGTATTGACCAAGTAGACAGAACATTAATAATGAGAACATAAAAGGGATGGAGTCATTATGAATTAAATTTTCAGTCATCCACTTAGTTTTTTGTAAGCAAGTTTTATACATATATTAAGTACAATTAAAAAAACTCTTGAGCACAGAATGTCACACATTTGCAAATATTTAACTTGATTTTATAAAGTAAGATGTTAAGAAGAAAATAATTGTAATGTATTCAATCATTATGATATGGTTTGAGCTGGGTATAGATAACATTGCAGGTGGTTTAAAATTTTTAATGCATGACTGTGTAGTGTATATCACCATATGTAATGTACATGATATGCTATGCAAGATAACAGTATTTACATGTCAGATATATACATTGTAATTACTTTACACAGCATTGCTAATATAATACAGAAACAAAATATTATTGAGAGTAATTCATACAAAAACCAACCAATAGAAAAGAAAATGTTTAACATAACAAAGCACATACAGATAAAGAAAATCTAGATGGACTGTAAAATAAAACAGTAAAAATTCTATATGTACATGTACTATTCCGTCAACTTTGTGGCTATAATTATCATTAATTCCTGTTATTAAAGAATATGAAAAAATACAGGGTACCCAAAATACTGTAAGGGTTCCAATTTTATAATCATGTTTACTATTTGAGCCCGACAAAACATAATAAATAACTGAAATTTTGCATGCAACATTGTTTACTTTTTTTAACACGGTGGCTTGCTTTCGAAGGATATGAAACGCTTATTTCACTTACAGTTTTAGTCACAGTTAATTAGAATAGTCACCAAAAGATCTCTGTGACTTTTATACATGAATATTTTTACATTTAAATATTCAGAAAGCAAGTTGAGAGTGAGACTGCATGCCTTTCACATTGTAATTTGGCCATGTGTGCAAGGGCCTCATGAAAACACAGAGTCGTGAGACAATCTTACGCATATAAAGCTAATGGATATAAATACCTTACCACACAAAGAAAACAAAAACTTTAATAATGCCGAAATGCTTGGTCAGTCTGCACTTTTGTCCACCTTCGCAGCATCTTTTATTTGTATTTATTAAATTTCGATCCCGATCGAAAAAGATAATGACCACGTGTTTTCATGCAGTATATATCTTTCATATCTCGTTCTTTTGGTCAGATAATCAATGTTTCTTTACGGGCACGCAATGCTCAATCTGAATCGAAAATGGATGATTAACCTCACCGCCACAAAGGGTTTTGATCAGTTTTCGCAAATTCACCTTAAAATTGGCAACGAGACTAATTGCATCGATTGGTAAGCTAAATAATAATGTTACACCGGACCTGATGCTGTAGGAATAAAACCTGATAAGATTACGATGACAAGACGCATGTTATGATCGAATTTACAAAGGACTGCCTACAGCTGTAGCCAGGAAATTACCTTCAAAATAATTTTCAATCAAAAGGTTTAATGAAATATAGTCGAATTTTTAATGGCAAAAATTTTTACTAATGGAAGGTATATATAAATATTTTTTTGATATGAAAACTGACTCCAATTTAATGACGTAGCTCTGTTTTATAACAATGATGTAACAGATGCGCGTTAAAGCGATAACCGGTGCCGCATCTTTTATGGATCATTAGAAAAAGTTCAACCGCGCCAAACAAGAATTTTAGGTCAGGTGAGGTGAGGGGAAAATTAAGAGGGGATCGACCCCTGCAGTCCGAGCTGCTTTTTAACTTCCTTTCATATCTTTTTACTTGGATTTTCCCCAATTTTTAACATAAATAATACATTTACATGTACCTATGGAAACTCAGTCATAAATATTGTCACTTGCTAAGAGGCGAAGTAAAATTTAAAATATTTCTATAGAAATGATTTTAAAAAAAGGATTCCTGACATCAATTACAAGAAATTTTATAAATGTACAGAAAACAAAGTTTTAATTTATTTGAACAAAACCTGAAACTTGCTCAACAGAGGTCAACAGATTTTACATGGAAAGCGGCATAATTGTCAAAATCCAAGCAAGTAAAGTAGAGATGGCGTTTTGTTCACTTACCAGCCGTGGTGCTTCCCGAGTCAGAATATCAATATTCCCTTCCCTCACACATCCCCGGAATATATCAACAGTTTCTAAACACCACTAGGCTAAGTCCCACATCTGGCAACTTGTTCTGTTTGAAACGTTTCTGTTTTTATTTGTATTTTCCTGACGTTTCGGTACTTAATGAATGCTTGCTGTGTGAACCCCGAATGCCAGGAAAATTGGATGCATCGAAATTCGCATAAAAAGCTACAAAATGGAATGCAGTAAGAGAAAATACCAAAGCAGAGAAGGAATCGAAGATAGGAAAAATAACAGCTGATTCTTCGATCAGAGAGAGAGAGAGAGAGAGAGAGAGAGAGAGAGAGAGAGAAAGAGAGTTCAACGTATATATTTATGTATATCTGCTACAAAAAGTATGCAATTAAAAAAAGCGTTTCTGTGTGTTGTCATAAAAAGGGTAAGGAGTAGGAAGGAAAGGTACATGTGGGAGGGGGTTGCCTTGTCATAAAAAATCCTATGAAATCCCAAATACTTTTTTTTCATTTTTTATCCCGTTTTTAACTTCATTTATCTAAAAAAATGTATGTCCTTTTTTCTACTGAAAAAAACCCACATGTACAGTATGTTTACATAAAGTGTAATACTTTAAAATCATATTTTTATCTTATTTGATCATCGATAAAGTTCTGAGATGAATTTTAATTATATAAAACTGTTTTACATGCTTTTAAGGGTAGATTTTTGCATTTTGTGCTTTTAAAAAGTTAGATTTGAATGTATGTAACTTATAGCATATGACACAACGAGAAAATGTTTGAAAAAAAATATTACATTTAACTCGAAGCCAAAATTAAACGTCTACAGATCCCGAACCTTTAGCAAGTATTCTACTTTCAGCACCTCGTGAAGTTGAGCTACTGATCTACATGAGAGAGAGAGAGAGAGAGAGAGAGAGAGAGAGAGAGAGAGATGTTGCACCTGTCACAATATGTTGATTGTCTGTCTTGGGTTAGCATTAATGCCCCTGTAATGAATGCTGAATTTTCAGACAGGTGTAATAGCCAGTCTCATTTGCTGGTAAGTGTTATCAGATTCCATTCCAATAGTAAATGTCATTCACTGGCAAGTAATGGATGTTATCTTAGAAACTATATATTATTTGTCTATTGCTGTTCTAGGAAACCAGATGGAAAGAAAGAGATGTAAAATTACACCGCCGTTATCTTTTGACATTGAAATTTATAGATGACGGTTTTGTCTTTTTTTGTACTTATTTTAAAACTTAACGCTTAGTTTAAATACCTATAATTATGTGGCATCCTTCCACACTGTGTTCTGTCCCCTTTACCCCCCTCCTTCCATCCACCCTCCCCCGACTGTTTTCGGACCTCATCGTTCTTTCTAAGGACAAGCCATACATGGATTGGGTGAAGAAAGCAAGAGTTATCTTTCTTGGACCATGTCTTGTCGAAATTTGCCAAATATAAAAATTATCTGGAGTCTGAACAATTAACAGGTATTTCTGTCCATTCATAAAACTTTCATATCTTGTGATAATCTGACGATCTTTCCTTAGCTTAGGCAACTAGATCAATCTTAAGTCATTTTAGCATGTTGATAGTCTAATAAGTAACTCAGGAGAAGAACGTATTTAAAGAAAGTAACATTGAAGCCCCTAGATTCACAGGCACCTGGCGTTACTCATTTTTCTTTTAATAAAAAAATGTATGATTAGGTAGGGGTACATATTTTATATTAATTAAAAGAAAAATAAGTAACGTCAGGTGCCTGTGCTTAGATTATATGAATAACCACCTTAGTCATTTTGATTTTCGTAATACATGTACCCCCCCCCCCCCCCCCCCCACAAACACACACACACACTAAAAATATTGAGACCACCCCATCCTTGTTGAAAAATTTGACTCTGATGCTTTCATTTCAATATGACAAATTTTAATTAGCTTTTTCTTATATTCCCTTGGAATACTTTTATCCCTATTGTGGACCCACTCTACTCCTGGGGGTGTTGCTTTAAATTTAACTTCAGGAGATATATATATATATTTATTTATTACTTTACATAGCGGGTTCCAGGAAATTTTCTTCGAAGCCTCTTTCTTTTCACCTTACTAAAATATTCACAGTAATGAAGGAGAAACTTCTGGACTACTACACAGAACAATATGTTTGGGAAATCGTAAAAATCCAGATGTGGGTATCTAAAATCTCCAAGGAAATTTCAAAGAATATAAACTCACAAAACTTTACCAAAATATCAAAATACCGAAATTTCAACACTTTAATTAAACAACTTTTACATTTTCTTGACATCATAAACAGTTGCTTATTTAATATAAAAAAGAGCTCTAAATATACTTACGTATACCTTTTGGCAGTTGCAGACTTAAATTGAACACACAAATATCCCGAAATTAATGTTTTTCCTTTGATTGACAATATCTGTGTAGTGTAAGTTTTAAAGATCAAATTAAAGTATAACAACGTTTAAATATTCTCATGGTTATTATAATTGCGTTCTGATTTTAATATACGTATATTTTTGTACTCATATGAAGCAGAATTAATTCAAAAACTTCCACAAGTCTTTTGCTGTAGCCTTCAGTTCAACATTTAGATGTATCAATGACGTTTTATCATATTAACAATATTCAAAATTTTCATTCCTAAATTAAATGTAGATTCGATACCAGGTATATTCCTTTGAACTCGAAATGAAAGACACCACAGAGTCTGTCACATCTGTTTTATACATGTATTTGGATATCTTTTACTAGCAAAAACATTAGTGTCAAAAAGGTAACTTAACAACAAAAACTTTAAATATTATAAAAGTGATCGTGATTTCAACTTTTTCATCGTCAACTTCCCTTTCCAGCTGTATTTGAAGGTTTAAAAGTCTCCTACAAACAAGGCAAGCTATTGACAAACAATCACTGAAACAAGGATTTCAACCGTCTTTGAAAGGTAAAGTTCTGCAAATACAATGGTCGATACAATGACTGTCAGCAAACACACAGACATTCTAGTCAAGTGTCTACTGATTTTTTTCAAACAGTTTGTTGAGCATTGATGTACACAGTGAATTGTTTATAAGATTTGTCTGTTTGGTCCTTCAGAGAAGCACAAATCACTTGAAACCTGTCGACCGGGGATGTCTAATTCTCCATGGCATCTGATCCCACCTGTGATGTTCCAAGAGCTCCCTGTCTGCACTTCTTTCAATCGTATCATTTCAATGAACGTTTGTGTATGAATACTGAACGTTATCTTATTTCATGGTCCTGCTGTTTTTGCAAAGATCATTTTGCATTTTTTTCCTCATAAATTCGCAAGTAAAAATTTAATTCCCCACTGTACCCCCTAAGGGCCATGATTAAAAAAAGGAATTAATTATGTACTACTCTAGGCTTCTTGATTACACTTGGTACTGTACTAGGATTTGTTGTTCTAAGAAAGATTTTTAATTTTTTTTTTTTGGTACGCTTTCTTGTAAAATGTTCATCCTCAGGTTTGACTCCCTCCTAGCTTTAATGGTAACGACTTGACCAAATGTGATTTTACTCAGGATCATTGCATTTGAAAACAAATGTCATTTATAAATTGTGCTTTATTACTTCCACCCAGTAAATTCATATTCAAAACATGGCAATATGACCATTAGATTATGGCCTAGGTATTCTAGAGAAGATTCTTAATTCGTACCCCACCATATTTTGCCCTGTAAAAACCCAAGGTTTCAGATATGTTTTTCCCCTTATTTAGCCCAGTAATTGTTGAGAAGTTTTTAGAATGAACCCATAGTTTTTGTCTAATTTTAATTATTCGCCTTGAAAAAATATACGTGGCTCCTCTCAGTAAACTCGAATCCTCTTGACATCTTTAAAAGGCGTGACTCTTCTTTTCAATAAACCCGAATCCCCTTTACATCTTTAAAAGGCGTGTTTCTTCTTTTCAATGAACTCGAACCCTCTTCAGATTCTCAAGAAAGTGTGGACCATCGCCGCAAACCAAACTGTACTATCCTCTCTTGTTCAGGGAGAGAGCTATAAGCGGACACTGGGCTGCGACTTCAGAAGATGGTCAAGGATATAAAAAAATGAATAATATGCATATATATACATTTCAAATTGCATTGTTCTACCTGAGAATGAAAATAAACAGAAACACTCTTCCATCTATTCACATGTGAAGAAAATAAGTTCATAGGTTGTGAAGCACGACTGGAAGCAGGTACGATATCGAAGTGTGAGGGCGGGGATGCAGGAAGACGACACTCTACTTTTCCCATTAAAAATATGGAGATAATGAACAGTATTCAAGCTGAAGAGTCCATAAAACACAATACCAAATTGGAGGAGAGCAAACACGGACCTCCGGAACATGCAGGTTGGATCAGGTGTCATGGAGGAGTGAGTATCCCTTGTCGACAGGTCACAACCACCGGGTGCTCCTTGTTATGAACGGAAAAAATAATCCGCCGACAATTCAGTGTGTATAACAACAGGCCTAACAATTAATATGAACTTCAGTCAGCATTTGCTGACAAGGTCATTGTATCAACCATAGAACTTACGAAATGATGACTTTAAACGGACTGCTGATATTCTTGTTTCAGCAACTTGTTTGTCAGTAATTCACTTCGTTTGAAAAATTGTTCATAGGTAAAGGAAGCTGTCGCGTATCGAATCAAAAAAATGATATAAACCCCGTATGCAGATGAAGAAGGTATATTGCTGCATAAGTAGGGGAAGCTGACGATTGGAAAGTTAAAGTCATCAAGTTTATCATCAAGCTTAGACGTAAGATTACCATTAACGTCTTTTTCAAGTAAAATTTCTCATGTACATGTAATATAATCAACATAACCAATTAAGACAATATGATTCATATACGAGTCCTTGAAATTAATTAATTTAAACCGAACAAGGGAGAAATATTCAAACACAAGAGGTTTTTTCTAGTTCTTAAAAACAAGGGCCTGGGCCTTTCCATTTGGGAAAAATAGCGACATTTAGTTAAAATTGGAAAAAATATCATATTTAACATATTTTGTGGCAAGCCCTTTTGCTATTTATTCGGAAAATAAAATTTTTCTTAAAATTACAGAGATATCTCTCAATTCAGAGAGACATCTCTTAAAAAATAGAGATATCTCCCAACTTTGAGAGATATCTCTCATTTTTAAGAGATATCTCTTTGAGAAAGAGATACACTGTATCTCTTAAACTTAGAGAGATATCTCTTATACTTAGAGAGATATCTCTTTTGATTTGAGAGATATCTCTTCCACTTGAACAGATATCTCTTTCTCCTTGAGAGATATCTCTTTCGTGCGTGAAAAGAGATAACTCTGAACGTAAAAGAGATATCTCTTTCATCTAGAGAGATATCTCATTTTAGTTTTGGAGAGATCTTTCTAAGTTAAACAAGTATCTCTTAAAGTAAAAGAGATATCTCTCTTTTAGTTTATCTTAAGAAATATCTCTTAAAGTGAAAGAGATATCTCCAAAAAGTGTATAAAAGAGATATCTCTCAAGCAAAATTTTATTGCAAAGAGATATCTCTCTTCATTATTTTTATTTAAATTCTATTTAAAATGACTTCTCCCTTACCGGAAGTAAGCTTTTTATTCACGAAAGTACATTAAAGTATTTTTAGATTTCGACATATTCCTGATATTCAACATTAATTAAAGTTTTACTAAACATGACAAGTAATTCAGTGTTTTATAGATTTCTTATTTGTTTTAATAGTTGATTATCTTAAGCTGAAAAAATTCGGTCCATTACATTTGAGATTATATAAATATGCTTACTTTCGTTTTCCTGAATATTAAACTTTCAGCATTTGATAAAACGAAGTTTCCATTATTCAAACAAGGGATTTATAGCATTTTTGTCTACATAGTACATATATTATTCTGGGTATTGCATGCTCAGTCTACCTTTATTCTTATAACAGCAAAACTATTCCAGAGATTTTACTTCCTGTTTCGCTTTCCTTTTAAAGTGGAGAATTGATTATTTTATTTTAAGGATCACTGGAAAAGAGATATCTCTTTCATTAAAAGAGATATGAATGAAATTGCCTCATTATGCTGAACTAGAGGCATACAACACTCACCTGAGTCTTTTTCTCCCGTTCTCCACAGGAATTTCTTAAAAGAGATGCATTTCACTTCTTTAGAATGAGACAAATTAGAAAAAAAATTTAGTCAAAAACCCTTTCTGACCAAGTGTTTTTTTTTTTATAAAGCGATAAAAGATGACATAGTTTTCACTTATTGTTTTATTATCTTGATTATAATTACCTCCCCTTGAAAAGGGGCGTTGTCCATCATTTGAAATAATTTTTTTTTCCAGAAGAATACCGATGGATACTTTATTGTAAGCCTAGTTGAAACTGGCACGGTGCTGGAAAGTCAAGCATCTCTAGAGTAACAGATCAAGACGAACGAATAGACGGGCTCCGGACAAAAAGTTGTCAGCAAAAAACCCCCATAATTTAAATTTTCAATACAGGCGAACCAAAAATGGTATGACGTCAGAAAAAAAACCCATTAACTTCCTTAAGAGTAGTATAAGCAATGTCCTTCTGCATGTTAAGCAGCCAATTGATCTAGACGAGTACGTATGTGTCTAAATACCCACGTCAGGAGCGGACTCATCGAACGTTCATCTTTGACATTGCTCTTTCAGTTTACCTGTCGATGTGTAATTTCAACCGTCACTGCTTAGTTGTTTTTTAGATACACTGTTCAATCTCCTTGGAATTTCAATTCAAGTTAAGTAACAGGATAGGGTTTTTTATTCTGTTCAGCTTTGGGGATGCACGCACTTAGACTTTTGGACTTATTTGTTCTTACGTTTTAGTTAATGTTGAATTAAAAAAAAAAATTAAATTATAAAGCTTAACAATTATTTGTTTTTAAATCAAACACCTGAGTCACATACACAACATTGTATGCACGTATAGACTTGATCTTCACAAATGTTAACATTTAAATTTCAATAACAAAGATCAAAAATATAAAGTCAACTATGACATCATGGTATTTCAAAATACAAGTGTTTCATCGTGGTCTATCAAATAGTTTATTATATAAAAACTTATTACAAGATCAAGTTCTTCAGCTAAACAAAACTGAACAATTGATTTAGGTATTATTAAATACATAATTTCAAGTACGTTTCAATGCACACAATTAAGGTACAAATATGTTGTTATATCCCTTTCTTAGTAAATTTGTGGTTATTATGGCCTTATTGTTGGTCAAATGCAAAAATGATTTTAAAAAAAGCATTCTGATTGCACATTCATGTACTCCAAACTTGAATTTAAATAGATGCTTGATGTCTAATTGACAGTGTAGTGTCAAATAACGCCCTTCATACGTTGGTGCCTCAAACATCATATCTATGACCACTAGAAGGTTTTCTGATCTATTATCAATTCTGTATCTCCATACATGACACAGATTTAAATGACATTTTGAAGTAAATCATCAACAGTCTGTAAAAGTCAGTGTTCATCGCACTAGCAAACTTTTTTTTGTATTCACAAACGAAATACAATCCATTCAAAAACTTCTACATGATGAGAAGAAATATCTCTTGCTGGGGACATTTAATCTAAAAACTTCTTTATATCTATTTAAAATCGAATATAATATAACTAGAAAATGACGTGAATAACAACAAAACTTCATGACAACCGTGATGATTTTATATTTTGCATCGCCACCCTCCCTTACTTAACGTATATAGCAATATATTATTATCATCTGCATAATGGAGTTCATGTCTCCCAGTTGATTCAATACGCAAGAGCATGCTCTATGTATGAACAATGTTTCAAACGAGAGAAGCTACTGATAAACAAGTTTGTGAAACAAGGACATCAACAGTCTCGTTTAAAGTCAACATTTCGCAAATCTATAGTCGATATAATGACCTTGTCAGTAAAAATAATCTATCATTAGGTCGAATATCAACGGACTTTTTCATATATATACAAATCGCTAGGCCTTTATTTACACAGTGAATTGTATACAGATTTCCGCGATTGCTCGATCGTTAGAAGGAGCGCCCCTTAGAGTTTTTAGAGGTGTGTGTGTTCACTCAAATATGCCACCATGGCTTATGATTTTTATTGTCTCAAAAATCAAAATGTTCTCAGGCATAATTTGGTGTCAAATTTGCATTTTCAATATATTTTTAGAAACATGACGTAATTTAAAAAAAAAGGGAGGCACCCCATTAAACATCCAGAGCGTATTTGATTTAAATTGAATGGTTGTAGAATTCTAGAGACAAATACAACAGCTTGAAAAAAATTGCCCCCCAAAAAAGACGCAAAAAGAATAGGATGTGTATCACAATTCATAGACGTACACATGTACTTTGTTTTGCCAACCCTCCTACGACGACACGCAAATCTAACAATCCCAAGAAGTTGTTCATTCGTAATTTACGTCATCTTAAAAGCAAATAATTTATATGATAAAATACCTAAAAAAAAATAACATTTCATAAATATAAACATAAAGAGCTAAAGCCACAAACTACCAAAATATGCCCTGTCACCAAAATCAATAAACTTTAATAAAAAAAAAAGAGATAATGGGCACATGTCAGCTCTAGACAAAATGGGGATGTATATACATGTGATGCCTGAACAAGAGGATCTACATTCACAAGCTCAACAAAACATACAACCTACGTCATGATATGATATCATATCTAGTGAATGTGTTTATCCTGTGCTGTGCTAGATCCATTATGAAGTTTTAACCTTTGGGTCATCTTTGTCAAGAAATGTTAGGTTAAAAGCCATACACATCAGAATTTTTTTTTTAATTTTTTTTTTTTATAAATAATGGATTTATTCGTTATTTTTAGTGTAAATTCTTGTTTCTGGAATTTGTAAGATTGGCTGAATTGACCAATCATATCAGAAATCAGAGTCTATCTTTGGTTGTGCTTAGACGTAAAAAAACCCTCCCTTGTCTTTGTTTAAAACATAGTAATTTAATTCTACAACATGATACAACGAAATAGTTATCGTATGGTCTATCAATAGTACTTTTCACAGTTTTCCCAGAATGCACTACCGTGAAGCCGAGCATGCGTATATATATGGAATTTGGACTAACGTAGTTCCTAGCGCTCGAGAGCGCTAGCAAAAAATATCCAGCTCCATTTCTGGGTATATATACGCCATTGGATTATATAGTTGTACGAGATTGCAATAACGAGATAACAAAATGGTTATACTAGATTGAAATATAGTTTTACAAGATTACAATATAGTTGTACGAAATTACAATACAGTACACGTATAACAATCATATTCTGGCGGTGCAACAAAGTTGTCCGAGATTACAATATAATTGTACGAGATAACAATTAAGTGGTACGAGATTTCAATATAGTTTTACGAGATTCGTATAGTCCGAGATTAAATTTTGTTGTACGAGCTAGATACAATATACATGTAGTTGTACGAGATTACAATAAAGTTACACGAGATTACAATATAGTTGTACGAGATTATAATATAGTTGTCCGAGATTACAATTTAGTACACGTATAACAATCATATCCTGGCGGTGCAACAAAGTGGGAATGAAGCTAGTGTAGGGTTGATGTCGATGACAACAAAGAAGTTCCGCACAAAATTTTATAATAATATTAATCAGATAAAGATTTGAGGGTACGTACTATGCAAATAAGTTCCATTTTTATATGAAATATCAAAGTTTATGTCATATATACTATACTTAAAATTATCAAGAAATACAACATTATTTAAAGTCTTTTTTTTTGAAAATCGCTTATAAGCAATAAATTGATTGTTTGGTTTTGTTTGTACCTTTTTTTGTTGCTAGTTTGTCTCTTTTATAAAACCTTCAATTCGAAGGGAATCTTAAAATAAAAATAAATATCCGTTATGATAAAGTCTATGCTTAAGTAAAGGGTTCATCGTAAGGATAACATTTTACACAGACTATTACATCTAAATTTCAAATTGACCTTATTTTCTGTGATGAAAAATAAAATATATATTACGTCATATTTTCAATTTGACAGTAGTTATTAAAATTAACATGATGATAAACTTTGTACATGTAAATACTAGGAGAAAGTTTATGACGTGTTTAAGGATTATCAATAGAAAAGATTGTTCGTGACGTGTTTTGAGGGGTTATTTTTAAATCAATTTTTTCTATGACAAAAAAAAACTGAATATGTTCCTTTTTAAAAATAACAACGAGTGTGTTAACCTTTTTTTGAATAAGACTGCATAAATATTCTAATATTTTACATAGAAGAATTCCATCTTTTAAGATTTAAAAATCGAGGTAAATTTTATTTCGAATGGAAGTCCTCCCTATTCATATGAATGTCAGGCTAAGAGATATTCCATACCATGCAACTTCAATAAATGATATATACATATGTTTTATTTTTTTAAAATATTTTTTAAGTTAGATGATCGTACTGAAATCATAATTATGCTTTCTAGGAAAAAGAAGTATTGTCCCTTAACGAATTTTTTAAAATCGATTTTCTGCCTTTGGATTAAAAAAAAACAACACAGGAACGGAAATGAAACGGAGATGGGTTTGACCGATTTCAACTAAAAATACGTATCTTCTCAACTTAAAACCCTATGGCATGTAAAAACAAGATGTGTTTGTGAAACACTAAGCGCCCGATGGGAACAAAGTAAAACATATTTTTAGCATATAGGTCACAGTCAAGGTCACAAGGTCATTGATCTTGGTGTCATTTGAAAGAACTTGATTAGTGAAGTATGCATACCATATATGAAGTCTCTATCTCTCGTGGTTCAAAAGTTATGGTGAAGGTTTAAAAAAGCTATTTTTAGCATATAGGACACAGTCAAGGTCACAAGGCCATTGACCTTAGTATCGTGTAAAAGGGCTTAATTAGTGGAGTATACATGCCAAATATTAAGTCTCTATCTTTCTTCATTCAAAAGTTATGGCGAAGGTTAAAATTTGCCGACAAAAAAGCTATATTTAGCATATAGTCACAGTCAAGGTCACAAGGTAATTGACCATGGTGTCATTTCAAAGAGCTATATCAGTGGTGTATGCATACCATATATGAAGTCTCTATCTCTCGTGGTTCAAAAGTTATGGTGAAGGTTTAAAAAAGCTATTTTTAGCATATAGGACACAGTCAAGGTCACAAGGCCATTGACCTTAGTATCGTGTATAAGGGCTTAATTAGTGGAGTATACATGCCAAATATTAAGTCTCTATCTTTCTTCGTTCAAAAGTTATGGCGAAGGTTAAAATTTGCCGACAAAAAAGCTATATTTAGCATATAGTCACAGTCAAGGTCACAAGGTAATTGACCATGGTGTCATTTCAAAGAGCTATATAAGTGGTGTATGCATACCAAATATGAAGTTTCTATCTTTTATGGTTCAAAAGTTATGGCGAAGGTTAAAGTTCGCAAAAAAAAAAAAAAAATTAGCATATAGGTCACAGGCAAGGTCACAACGTCATTGACCTTGGTGTCATTTGAAAGAGTTTAATTAGTTGAGTATGCATACCGAATATGAAGTCTCTTTCACTCATGGTTCAAAAGGTATGACGAAGGTTAAAGTTTGCAGACATACAAACAGATAAACAGTCAAACAGACAGGACAAAAACAATATACGCCTCGGATCTTTCGATTCGGGCGCATAAAAAAAAACAAATTACATAGTTTACTCATTAATTATGTATTGGTGTATAAAATATTTCCTTTTCAAAGCCTCACTCGATATATTTCACGGCTTAAATAATCCGTTCATTCACATTATTATATAAGGATATTATCCTTGAGTTCTGTATATGCTTAAGGTAATTCCATAATTTTATTAGTAGGTGTTACTCAATTAAGCTAGCGCTTTGTCAGTCGACTTTTACAATTTTCAATAACATTTCGATATCTTGTTGCGTCATTGTGAAAAGTGTTATTGATAACATTGATTCTAAAAATGATATAGTGATCTTATAAATGCACACCTATAAAACATATATGAATGATATATCCAATTTCCACTCACACAATGCAGGTGGATTAGAAATTGAGAATTAAATATTTGTTATTATTCAAGATGTCCTTAGTTTGCAATGTCATCATATATATTAATTTAGTTTGGGGTTTTAGCACAAACCAATATTTCTGCTTTTGCAAATTTTAAGACTGGTTAAAAAAATTAAATTAGATTTATTCATATAAAAGAAATTTTTATTCTTATACCTGATCATTTTCTCTGGATCCTTTTGCTTTTATTTTGATTTCAAATTGTTGATTTGTTTCCTTATTGCTTCAGATACAGCATATAGTCACAGTTAAGGTCACAAGGTAATTGACCATGGTGTCATTTCAAAGAGCTATATCAGTGGTGTATGCATACCATATGTGAATCAGTGGTGTATGCATACCATATATGAAGTCTCTATCTCTCGTGGTTCAAAAGTTATGGTGAAGGTTTAAAAAAGCTATTTTTAGCATATAGGACACAGTCAAGGTCACAAGGCCATTGACCTTAGTATCGTGTAAAAGGGCTTAATTAGTGGAGTATACATGCCAAATATTAAGTCTCTATCTTTCTTCATTCAAAAGTTATGGCGAAGGTTAAAATTTGCCGACAAAAAAGCTATATTTAGCATATAGTCACAGTCAAGGTCACAAGGTAATTGACCATGGTGTCATTTCAAAGAGCTATATCAGTGGTGTATGCATACCATATATGAAGTCTCTATCTCTCGTGGTTCAAAAGTTATGGTGAAGGTTTAAAAAAGCTATTTTTAGCATATAGGACACAGTCAAGGTCACAAGGCCATTGACCTTAGTATCGTGTATAAGGGCTTAATTAGTGGAGTATACATGCCAAATATTAAGTCTCTATCTTTCTTCGTTCAAAAGTTATGGCGAAGGTTAAAATTTGCCGACAAAAAAGCTATATTTAGCATATAGTCACAGTCAAGGTCACAAGGTAATTGACCATGGTGTCATTTCAAAGAGCTATATCAGTGGTGTATGCATACCAAATATGAAGTTTCTATCTTTTATGGTTCAAAAGTTATGGCGAAGGTTAAAGTTCGCAAAAAAAAAAAAAAAATTAGCATATAGGTCACAGGCAAGGTCACAACGTCATTGACCTTGGTGTCATTTGAAAGAGTTTAATTAGTTGAGTATGCATACCGAATATGAAGTCTCTTTCACTCATGGTTCAAAAGGTATGACGAAGGTTAAAGTTTGCAGACATACAAACAGATAAACAGTCAAACAGACAGGACAAAAACAATATACGCCTCGGATCTTTCGATTCGGGCGCATAAAAAAAAAACAAATTACATAGTTTACTCATTAATTATGTATTGGTGTATAAAATATTTCCTTTTCAAAGCCTCACTCGATATATTTCACGGCTTAAATAATCCGTTCATTCACATTATTATATAAGGATATTATCCTTGAGTTCTGTATATGCTTAAGGTAATTCCATAATTTTATTAGTAGGTGTTACTCAATTAAGCTAGCGCTTTGTCAGTCGACTTTTACAATTTTCAATAACATTTCGATATCTTGTTGCGTCATTGTGAAAAGTGTTATTGATAACATTGATTCTAAAAATGATATAGTGATCTTATAAATGCACACCTATAAAACATATATGAATGATATATCCAATTTCCACTCACACAATGCAGGTGGATTAGAAATTGAGAATTAAATATTTGTTATTATTCAAGATGTCCTTAGTTTGCAATGTCATCATATATATTAATTTAGTTTGGGGTTTTAGCACAAACCAATATTTCTGCTTTTGCAAATTTTAAGACTGGTTAAAAAAATTAAATTAGATTTATTCACATAAAAGAAATTTTTATTCTTATACCTGATCATTTTCTCTGGATCCTTTTGCTTTTATTTTGATTTCAAATTGTTGATTTGTTTCCTTATTGCTTCAGATACATGTTTTTCCTCGCAAACGAATTTTTATTGTCTCTATGCAGAACAAAAAACCATAAAAGAAATGATAAGATGGTGAACAGTGATTGATAAAAAAAAAAAAACACAATACAAAGGATGACTGCACTTAAGGATACGCGAAAATTGCGTCAAAATATAAACTTTCAAAACAGATATTTTTCTTTCAATTGCAGAAATGATCAACATCTAATCTACAACTTCACTTAATTACAATAAATAAAAGTATGTATTTGCGAATCTGTTTTCTGAGGTTGGGGTCAACACCATTTCTTCAATCTCCGAACGATAACGAGGACGCCCACTTTTTTTTTTTTTACTGATTTTATACATATTTAGCGCATGTTTGTCTATTGTTCTCCTTTTAACAGTAGTTGTATATTTGCATAAGTAATGTTGAGTTAAAAGGAGATTAACAGACAAACATGCGCTCATGGTTAAAAAGAGAAAAAAAACTGCTTCTTCTTGTAACACTCGCTCTCTCTGTTGATAGCATGTTTTCTGATAACTAGGACACTGTGTTCGAATGCGTTGAATAGTCAGCCATCGATTTAAAATATTCTGTATTTACATGGGTGGGTTCAGACGTTTTAAACCTTAGTAAATGATGTACTTAAATTGTGCTGGAACAGAATAAATAGGGAGATGTAGAATAGAGATCTCGTAATTTTTTAGTATTATATTATATTGTCATTGTTATTCATCCAGTCTAATTTTAGATCCATTCACTTTCACTTTACGAATGAGACAGCATGATTTGATTTGAACATATTTTATTGCTTATACTTTACAATTGGGATTGGGCAAAAGTTCTAAAAACTTATTACGCCCTCTCCCTACATATACATTATACCAAACATATTTACATACATGGGTTTCAGCTTAAAATGAAATAACAATATAATAGTAATAATAATAATAATAATAAAATAATATATAATAATCAGAGTGAAACACATTCAATAGAATACATTTCATATGTAATAGACATGCTGTATAAGATTTACAATTAGAAATAATTATTGTATCAACCAAATCGTCCTGAGACAGCAATATATTCTTACAAAAGTAAGTAAAGTTGACGATTGAAAAGCTGTCAACATTTTGTTTGTTATACAATTAAGTTGCATATAGTCAATGAAATATCTAAATATGCAAGAAATGTGGCAGTATTTGTGGGTTTTTTTTTTTAAATTCACTTTGATTTATTGAGTCGACATATGCATCGCATGAATTAAAGCAATTCTTGCTTATTGATAAAAAAGGTATGAATGTCGAGTTGAAAGCTACAGGAAGTGTTTTCTTACTCTCATACATATGATCAGGGTTTTTTTTTAGGGGTCCTGGGGGGGGGGGGGCTTTATAAAGCCCCATTCCCAATGGTAAAAAGTATGGGTTTTTCCCAATTTCATCAAAGAAAATTCCAAAAAGAGAATCAAAACAAACAAATATGGTTACAAAAATTCCAAACTGATCAGCTATATGTATAGTAAAAAATGTGTGTTCCAAAAAAATCTAAAAGGCATTCTCCGAAAAAGATTGACTGAACAAAATGCTAGATGAAAAATAAGTCAATGACATACCATTGCATATGAATAAAATACTTATTTGAATTTAAAAAAAAATTCAACATGATATTTTTCCAGTCTGATTAAAATCAAACCTTCACTTGCTCCTTTTTAATTTGTTTGTCGCGTGAAGGTTTGCTTTAAGAGGTCGAGACCACTAGATTTTCTGACGTCAGCATAAATTTGCATGTAAATTAGCTATCTGTTTACTTTACCTACTGTTGAATGAGCCGCAATGCATTGTGGGCTACTACAAGTACCCAGCTGTGTTTAAAATAAAGGGCAACTTGAATTGTCCCTTGGAAACTTATTTTCAATTCTTTTTTGAGATTTGTGAAAGAAATATTTAAAATGATGTATAATCTTTTATTTCTATGCTCACATTTACAAAATTTGCTTTATGAAGCCTTATATCAACTTACAATACATCGGCCTAAACCATTGTTCAAAGAGACGTAGGTTCTATCGTGTCGATATGAAACATGGAGTTTTTTTTCCACGTGATACAAGGGTACATAGTTTTAGCAGGTAGTATATAGGTCCTTGGTTTTAGACAGCAGGAGAAGGTGTGCAATTATTATTTAAGCCCTCAATATTATCAGAAAGTTTTTTTATGTACATGCAAAGGTCAAAGCGTTTGTACGGTATTCGAAGCAAGTATTAATCATCTAAAACAACTCTAATATTAAATGTGAGCATGGAGCAATGTCTTTAGAATATAATCTTTCAATTTCGGTCTTATAAAGTGATAAAGAAGCTCTATAGTTTTTCCGGTAATGAGTTAAATATTGTGCAGTAATCCGACGAAAACCACGTGTCGCCATTGAATCGTAAATACGTAGTAGACTATCATGCTTTGGGACTCATTCACTTGATTGGAGAACGGGTGTGACGAAGACATCGTCACGTGTTGAAAATTGTCTTCCATATTAGGTAGTGGTCTCGACCTGTTTAATCAGACTGGTAGTAATTAAACACTGAAATGTGCCTTTGGAGAATTTTGTCCTTAGAAAGTGACTTTAGAATCAGTTTTCTGTAACACATTTCTATAAAAAGCTTTACAGACAGTTTTAATCCGCTTCATGATAAGGCTTAGGGAGTACTTGTGTATCAATTGATTTTGACGTACATGCATACTGTAGTTTGAATTTTTTGAATAGTATGCACTCCCTTATTTAGTGTTTACTTTTAATTTGTTTGCTCATGATTAATGTTTGCATTCACCATTTGTTAAGCGTTAGCTCTACCTCCCCTTCAAATATTTTGCTCAATTTTTTCAACGTTCGTTTAAGATTCACTTCCCTTTCTTAATCAATAAGCTAAGTACGTCAGTATTTACCAACTTATTTGGTAACTTTTAAGACTTACGTGCTGAATACAAAATCATACACTATAAATGATCTTAAATAAAAGAGTATTTGATTTTTTAAGATAGAGACGTTTATCTTTATCGAATGGAATTAGAAAAAATCAATTGTTATAGAGAGGTTGCACTATCAAAATATTTAATTGACAAAGCAGTTAAGAAGATTGTTCTTTCTTTGTAAGGCACATTATTTTAATTTTAGAGGTCCCAGAATTAATTCTGCAATAGTGAAAAATATACTCACCGGTACTGACCTACATGCAAGAGAATTTTCTTCAAAAACATATTTTAGCTGTAAATAATTTTTATTTAATGACATATATGGAGATAACGAACAATATCCTTTAAACATTACAAAATAGGAGCGGAGCAAACACGGAACTCCAAAACATCAGAGGTGCGATCAGGTGTCATGGAGGAGTGAGGATACCCCGCCGACCGGTCACACCCGCGATGTGCTCCTTGTCATGAGACAACTCAGTGTGTAGAATTGGACTAATAGTTAGTATGAAAAAAGTCATTTAGCATTTGACTTGAAGATAAATTTTATTTGCTGACAAGATCATTGTATCCTGCTTTTTGTGAAGGCCTGGATCCCTTAGCTTTATAAACATCCTTACAAAGAAAGATATATAGCAGCTTCCAATTGTTGTTTTACCTCTTTCATAACTCTTAACTGAAATATCAAATGCAGTGAAAACGAAAATTCAGAAGCACTTTTCAATAATATATTTTAGAAACTATATAATTCATATGTGGATACTTACAGTTTACATGTAAAAACTCAAATGAACTTTCAATTAACAAAATAAACAAAAAAGCAATAACATAAAAACGCACAAGTTTCCACGTTTTGTAAAAACATTACCCTAGATGAATAAAAGTTCATGCTTTTTGACTTCATAAAAAGCTACCTATTCAATGAAAATAAAATTCGTTAATCTTAACTTACATTGTCACTGGTCTGTTTGTTAAAATTGTGAAAATAACACCCTAATTGCATACACAAGTACTCAAGGAGATATCATAAATCGGCTCGAGTTTTTGACAATATACCAGGGTATATGTCGGAATTTCTTCACTCCTTATACCGGACTTTTGTGAATTTAGGAAAAGGTTCTACTACATGTATCTTTGATTACATCTCTTTTTTTTTTGAAACGTCACTGCGGCAATAATTGAATCCCTGTCCCACAATTGGCAATCAAAGGTAATCAATTTTTAAGGGGAAAATCATATGTGGTTTTACTTAATTTAATTTCTATACAAAGGTTTTCGAAAAGTTCATTGTAGTACATTGTATATGACTTTATATTGATAGAGTAAAACCCGCCAAAATATCAAAAGCATCTAATCAAAATCCTCTTTTTGGTATACTTGTACCTTCAGATTAACCAAATTAAGTCAGACATGTATTGAGATACCAATGTTTTCCTCAACATTTACATTTTTTCCCCGATGAAACAATGCACCTTTTTGAAGATTATTTATTTATTTCATTAATTATATGACAATCCTTAATTCTGCAGGTGTCTCTAAAGATGAAATGTAAAACAATTAACACTCTAAAAAGTTTTACTTGTTGTTTTTAAAATAAGATATTAGATTAAGAAAAACTATAAATTATAAGTAATCCATTTAGTCAGAATAGCAAGTAAATGACAATTACGGTAATAAGGATGAATTCATTTACTTATAAAATGATTTACTAAGTATCCACAGAATTACTTAAATAATGGGAATTATATTACTCAGTAAATGAATTACTTATTTTTGGTAAAACATTATTACTTAATTTAGAGATAATATGCTTTCTATTTCCTAAACTTTATGAATTATCACTAAGTAAATGTAATACTTGAAATTTATTAAAATCTAGAATATTATTACTGAAAAGACTATTAGATAAATGAAATACTTATTATATTTACTAAAATCCACAATATTTTCTAGAAACACTGCAAGAATTACTTATGTAAAGAAAGAGCTTTGTGATTTTACAAAAAAATCATTAATCAATATCTTATATGAATATCCAAATGGCTTAAAAGTGCTACATAATGCATGCATACATAGTTATAAAATTTATTACAACACCATGTATCATAAATGTGTAAAGTTATGTACAATGTTTTACATCATAAGGAGCAAAAATTTAAATGAAGGAAAAAAATGTACACATTACATTGTATCTTCATGACCAAAGCATTGAATCATCTTTTGACAAACAATGAGAACAGCATATGGAAAAAGTTTAAACTATCCAGCCACAAATTCATCATGAAAAAAATAATAATAAAAAAAAAACAAAAAAAAAACAAAAAAAAAACTATTAACTATTCGAACACAGTTTTTTGAATATTTACTAACAGCATGTACAGTAGACTCTTTTTTGGATCTTAATTACATTATGAACACCAGTTATTTAGTTTGAGGAAGAAATCTTATTTGTAAGAAATAAAGACAATTTCAGTATACCTTGCCTGGAATGTTGACAAAATGACCTTTTGAAATGGCAATTTTATAAAAAAAAATACGTAATATCTATTGAAAGTTATCTTTTTATGACAAAAGTCATTAGAATTTTAAAAGTGCTCTGCATGTACGAATAATCAAAACCTAATAACAATATATTTTTCAGATTTTGAAGAAGACAAAAGAAAAAAATCTATGAATAACTGCGTAATCTATCAGACTCCAAAGTTGTTAATTTTCGCCTGCTCTTTTTGCGTAATTGTAGCCAAAATGACATGTGCTTTGCAGAATCTTCATGGTGAATGACATTTAAAAAATACGAAAGTAGTCGATATTTTGAATTGTAAGTGTTAAACTTTTAGGATTAAAACAGATTAATTAATGTTACAGTAATTTTTCCATTTCATAAATTATTCGAAATGTCCCCAAGTAGGAGAAAAGTCTGAAGATGCCGTGCTAAGCTGCGACAAAAAACACAGAACTACCTGCGTTATGACTTTACTATTCACGACATTAACCCCTAAATTGAAATATGTAAGAAATTAACGAACAGTATTCAAGATGAAAAGTCCATAAAACATTACAAAATAGGAGCAGAGCAAACACAGACCTCCAAAATATCAGGTGGGATCAGGTGCCATGGAGAAAATGTTTCGTAGATATTACTGAGAGTTAAAAAGCATATCATATAGAAACCGACACTAATTGTAAATATCTACATTTATATTTAGTAATCAATATATTTTTTTCTATTTCTTTTTTAAATAAAGCACACATAAAGCACAAATAAACAATTAAGTATTGCACAAAGTTTTTAAAAAAATATTCAAAGAATAGAAGTTTAAAGAAAACTATGGTTTATCTGAGCAATGACAAAAGAATACAATTGGACAGGCCAAATTTATTTTTAAAATAAAGCAACGTATAAAAAATGATTTGTCACTAATAAATATTTGATGGCTTTAGTAATTTCTAATAAATCTAATGGTACTTAGTAAAGCGACGTCTTCTGCATCACTAGTAGAAAATTACACACAAACTTAACATTACAAACAAACAAACGTACACTTATCCTTAAATCGTTCTGGGAGACTCGCACAACGTCTTGAATTTGAAACTATGTGAATCTACACGTAAGACTATAGATAGAAAATTCACTACTACAAAATACCCGTTTTTGCATTGCAATATTTTGGTGTGTTTACATTGCATAATCATTTTATTACAAGATAAAAACTTGCCCACCGGAAATATATCCTCCGAATTCTAATGCATTAACTGGTCACTGTTTAATTAGAAGGGACGTTTGAGAAAGAAAAAGTGTGATAAAAAATAAAGAAAACGAGGGCACATTAATTTATTTCTTTTTCTATTAGGCAAGGAATGCACATGTACTCATAAAAATTATGAAAAGTACATCAATGGATTATTTACATGTACATGAAAACACAAAATTTCATATAAAATAAATCAGAAATGTTCTGAATCCATGAAGAAGTAACCCCCTCCCATGCCGCCAGGTATAACCGTCGTATGCTCCTTATTATGAGGGGTAAACGGAAAAATCTGTAAAGAAACTAATCACCTAAATATTTTTTTTTATGAAAAACGTCAGTCAATGATACATTGTTCCTGCTAACTAGGTCATTGTATCAACCATAAAATTTCCAAAAGAATGTTGACTTAAACGGAAGTATTGGTGTCCTAATAACAATAAATTATTTGTCAATAACTTGCCTAGGTTTGGATAAATGCACGTTGAGCATGAGTTTGCATATTTAAACAACTCGGAGAAATAACCGCAATATGAATGTGGTAATGATATGTCTGTGCAAAATCTTTAAGTGAAAAGAAGGAAACACTTGCAGTGGCCCTTAACTCGACATGTAGATAATACATTATATCGACGGCGTTTTGTCATTTATCAATTTTTAGTTTTAAGGGTCACTGATACTCTGATAAGAGAGATGACTCTTAATTACATAAATGTCTATTATTCCTTTATAGATTTGCCAAGATGAAGTCTCTTTTTTGTCCAATTTTGCCCCGCAATCGATGCTATACAAGTCGGCATTTTACTTATAAAATACATTTCTTTTGGAAAATCATTAAGGTTCCAGCATAAGCATTATTTTATATGAGTGAGCAGAGGGTTAATTTATGAACCTTAATTTGGTAATTTCCATTTTTATGTCGATTAGATATATCCTGGTGAGCTTGAGATAAAAGATACCACAGCATCTGACAAATCTATTTCATACTTTGATATTTTACTTGGAAAAGACGTTAATGGTAATCTAACAACCAAGCTCTATAATAACGTGATGACTTTATTTTTTCTATCACCAACTTCCCTTACTTATACAGCAATACACCTTCATCACCTGCATACGGAGTTTATATATCTCAGTTGATTCGATACACAAGAGCATGGTCAACGTATGAATAATTTCTAAAACGAGGTAAATTATTGACAAACGGGTTGATGAAATAGGAATATCAGCAGTCTCGTGTTTGCTCTGCTCCTATTTTCTATTGTTTTATGGACTTTGATATTGAATACTGTTCGTTATCTCCATATCCTTTTCATAAAAAGGCACAATTAGCATATACATGGATTGGAATTCCATTGCTATAAGGTGAGATCTCAAAAACCTTCACTTCAAACAAGCATATACTGACAGTCAGGTACTACCAAATTATTTTAACGACAAGAGCTGGATTTTCGGAGAAAGTACATTACACTTCTCTAAAAAAACAATCAAATGTCTATAGATATTTCAGTCGATTGAAAGTGTTGTCCCCTGCTTTGCTACACTAAGACAACCCCCCGCGTTATCGACAACACTAATTGTTTTATTAATGCTTTGTTTGATTTGCTAATTTTACTCATAGTGTCCTTTCATTTCATTCGTAAAACAAAGTTCTGATTTAGGATACTGAAACATTTTATTTCTCGTAGAGGCCGATCTGAAAAATAGATGCTCGGTTTGGTGCTCTATAAATCCATCAAATATAGTAACTGCTCGATAAACCGTGGTCGATTTTAACGTGAACTTCGTTTCATTATTCGGACGTGGTTTGGAAAGAAACACATAACAAAATTTTTGTAATTTGAAGAACACGTTCCTCATTTCTAAACTTCTTTATTTACGGTTTCAACAAAGGGTCATGTTGGTACTGAAAACAAAAAGAAAATGTTACATAATATTATGATGTTGATAATGATAAATACATGCATTGCATACTAGTATATACGAGGGTTGATCCAAAAATAATGTCACAGTGTTCATATCTTTTTTATTTGGCGTAAGATTATCAAATACAATATACCAAAAGATGTACAAATGTAAATCTAATTAACATTAAAATTTTTTTTAAAAAATTGTTTATTGGAATTTATTTTATAGATGTTTAAAACGTAGAGCATAGGGGTTGTCGCCGCATCACAACGGAACGTCACGTTTTAAAGTGTATTTTTTCTTAGAATGAAAAAGACAAACACATTAAAAAAGATTCTTATAAAGTACCTAATCTCCCAATTTTTAAAAAAAAAAACTTCTCGTCATTTTATAGTCTTTAATTGAAACTTAAATGATGGCATCACTATTTGTGATCATAAACATTGTTGTTTTACTCTGTTGAATTGAACAAAGGGATTGTCGAGATGGGAAAAAACGGCTTGACGAGTTGTAATGCATTTTTGCTTCAAAATATGGGAATCATCACAAGCGACAGTTACGTTAATTAATCAGACTTACAGAACAAAGAATGTAAATAAGAGACTTCTTAATAGATGGTTTCAGCAATTTTGGGCGGGTGATTGGTCACTGAATGATTAGCAGAGGACAAGAAGACCGAAAGATAGAAGATGGGACGGAAACTTTCAATGGAGTCAAAACGTTGTCAAAAAAGAGAGACGTATAGAGTGGCATGTGAATTTTTAAGTTTGTTTTATGCTACTGTTCCAAAAATTTTTACGGAGGGTTTAATTATGAAAAGAGTGAGTGTATAATGGTATCAAGAATTTTTAAAGAAAGTGGAATTGGTGAAAGTGTTTGCGAAACACAAATATTTTTTTAAATGAAAAGCTAAAGGGGAAACGCTAAAAAATATGACGGTGCTTATCCGTCATGTATGACGTTATTTTTAGGCGCGGCGACTACCATAAACGCACATTGTTTAAAATAAGATATTTTGAAAAGTATACATCATATTCGTTTGAATTTTTCAGATCTGATTTGAAATAAATAAAGCTTCTATCATGTATAAGTTTGTTGCTTTACGTCGATTTATAGCCATTTTATCAAAGTTGTGACATTACTTTTGGATCAACTCTCGTAGTTATATATATCCGTATTTTTACTATCATTATATTAAACTCAGACAAAATAATGTCAAAATTTAAAAAAGTAATGAATTCATAAATTATGTTACTCGGGATTCAATGAGACTTCGTACATAAATATTTAACAACACCAAGACATCTACATGTATTATTGACGAATTAATATTAATTTTTCAAAACACTTTATTTTTTGTAAATATACTGCTACAAGTTATGAATGCTTTAAAAAATGCATTAAGAGATATGGCCTAGTAAAATAAGCATAAAAGTATCACTTATTTCAAAACAATCATTGTATACTTCTACGCATCAATTAAGTTTCGAAAAACATTTGTACTATTAAACAAGTTTGGAAAATGACAGGTTTCATAAGCATTTGGGGTCGGAATATTCTTCATCGAAAAATGAATCTTTAAAAAATGTCACACATGTTCATGTAATTGTTTTTATCGTGAAATGACCTTTCAGAAACCATAACAGACACTTAGTATCAGGGTGTATGGCATTGGCTTTTATATATAGGATTTTCGAGCTTGGATACTCTTTGTCTACGTTTTCAGGTACACATAATTTTTTTAAAATTCTGTTTGTCCCCCTTCTCAACTTTAAAACCGATGCAACGTGCTTGAAAAACAAAAACACAAAATTATTTATATACAAATATTTATTGGCGCAAACACAAATACAATAATTAGCAAAGGCACAACATATCATAAATATCATCAATAGTTCATATATTTAAACAAATAATATGAGGATATACATAATCATAATTAAAACACACCATCATGTAAAATATTTATGCTATGCGATCATCTATAGATGCAATACATTTTTTAACAAATGAGTTTATTGTCCTCTACAAAAATTTGAATTTTTCAATTAAAATTTGTATATGACAATTTTTAATTGAAAAATTCAAATTTTTGTAGAGGACATTATTTTATTTTATTTTTAATGTATAAAACGTCTTCTTTGCCTATCTTTGTGTAACAGACTCTACCTGTTCAAACTGGCGTAGAGTACCCATGGGGAGTTGGTTAACTTTTCGTTAATCTGTGATGTACGTGAACAAATGCTTTCTTCTACGTGCTAAATACACGTGTATATACATAACATGAAAGTATACGGAATGACATTTCCATACAGAAACGATATTCGGATGGTATTTAACCCAATATTAATACAGTATCACGCTTGGTGTAAAGAGAATATAGCTGCAAATTAATTTTCCGTGCGAGTTTGCTCGTTCTACTTTACACTATGAGGACTGATAGATCCTATGACTTCCTCTAATAATGATAGGTTGACAACCTTTGCCTTTGTTCTAGAAATAGACAAACAGAAGAAAAACAATAGGCAAAAAAATATATCTCTCTTATCTTGAACGGATTACCGGTCCGTAAGACCGATACCAAGAAACTGCGTTTTTGCTCGATTGTATGTCATACCGTCTTTTTCTCAAAAGTAAGAGCTTATAAGAGACACACGACATTTATAATTGATTGATTCAAGAATTTTTCACCAATATAAAGACGTCACCTTATAATAATAAAGAGCTTCAAATTTACTCAAGAACCTTTGACTGATTGATTGAGTCTATATGTTCTCTTCTTAACCGTTCAATGTAAGAATTTTTAACTCTTGAAAATTCACGGCGTGAGCTCTGTACTGACTTTGCTACCATATTTAAAATATCTTAGGGCCATTGAATAGTGAAGGATCTTAAAAACTTAAAAACGTCAACGCCTGACGTGACACAGGGCTTTGGTGTTTTTATAAGGCCTTATCCGAAATTTCTGCAACTTTAACTTCATATTGCTGAGCTCTCGGCGAAGGAGCAGTTGTTACTTTTTTTTCGACGTTGGACAGTGGCGGTCTCAGTTCAAAACCACAACCCTACCATCACGAAGGCGCCGTACCGACAGAGCTACCGTGGCAGAAATACGTCACTTATGAAGCCTCAAAGAATGATTTCCTCATAGAAGCTTTGAATTTGTACTTGATTATATTTAAAATTATATAACAAAAGGAAAACATTCCTTAGAAAAAAGACTGCCCTCTGATGTCATTTCCTGATAAATTTAAACTTTTTTTTCATTTAAATTGGCAACAGTGTCCCTTTACCTTTTGATAGTGATTTAACTTCCAATCATTATGGTACATAATGACTGCTATTTCATTAATTTTTCTGCCCCCTCCCCCCCGTAATCGAATATTCGGGGTATAAATCTTTTGTTCTGTCTATCCCTCTGTTTGTCTGTTTGTCCGCAAAAACGTTAACCTTGCCCATAACGTTTGACCGGGTTGAGCTATGACTTTCATATTTCACAGATGTATTCTTTGTTACATGACCTTTCTTTGAGCAACGCCATATTTGACCTCTTGAACTTGACCTAGCATGGGAACAGCAAACTTTAACCTTGGCCATAACTTTTGAACAATTTGCTTTTATACTCAACATTTGCATTCACTGTGACATGTAATATTGAAGACGCTTTTTTAAATTAACACAGAAAATTACTTGAATAAGGTATTTTATAAAATGATTGTTGAAATTCATCATAGGTTGTCTAGAAAGAACAATATGCTGATTAAAATTCTATCCAATCAAAAGCAAAAGGTAAAAGTCACATTGTCTGTTAGGGAAACAAAGAGATATTCTATATACCTACCGGGTAATCATAATTAAAAGTTAAGGTCAAGAACGGTGTCTTCTAGCTATTCCCACTTTTTAAAAATCTCAATTCAACCTAGTCCCACTAGCATATAACAACAGATGTTTAGATTTATCTGTATTTTGTACATTTAAAGACAGAAAATAATGAATACATCTATGAGAAAATATGATTTATTTTGGATTAATGAAATAATAAAGAGATCTTACAAGAAATAGCAACTTAGTACCTAAATTTAAGAACATAGTTCATTATTTGTTTACACAAAATTCCACCTACTCCCACGTGAAATTTCACCATTTTCTAGAATCTTTGGTATGTGAATGTATCATGACAAGTTTCAGTTTGCATTTCGTCCGCTTCAAAGCTTTTTAGAAGGACTTACGAACCTTTGCAATACATATCGCAATACAGTTTAAAATATCGCAATATATTCGGGCCAATACCCAGCCCTACTTACGACCTTTCTAAGGATTTTCCTCATTTTTCTTCTAAATACTTGCAGAATTTGGGCTGATATGTAGTATGTGAGTTTACGCTGATGAATTATGGATAAAGTTTGCATTTTGTTTCATTTAGTCCTCCAAATTAAAACATTTTATTAAAAAGAACATAGACAAAATCTTGTCTAAGGCGGATTTCACTCGTTAGAACCGGAAAAATGAAATGGTATCATTAAGCCTATGAATAATACAAATTTTGATTAAAGCAAGTATACAGGACCCCCGAAAGCACAATAAATATCGTCAGATGTCTTGGAGGATTAAAAACCGCACGGTCAAACACAAGGTGAGCTTTTCATATTTTTCGAAAACAAAGTACTATCAATCAATTCATATTCACTGAGAAGAAATATACGCGAGTTTGGTCATCTTCTGTTACAATTTACATATATATTTTGTAGAATGTTTCCTCACTCACGAAAATTAGTAGTCACGGATGGATTACAAACTGAAGAATCGCGGATAAAAGATATCGCGAATAATGTATGTACGTGTATTAAGTTTCAGTCGTCTAAAAGAATTTAATGCATTTCAGTAAAAAAAAAGACCCTACAAAAGTTTTTTTATCGGCCAAAACCTGCACAATTTTGGCCATAAAGGAAAATGTTGAAAACCTCATAACATCAATTTATTTGTTGATATCCTGCCTCGGTCAAAAAGATATATTAATTTAGAGTATTTTCTTGCATAGCAATTTAGATTGAAATAGTGCGCTCAAGTGTTCGGTAGGTAATCATTCCTGTTGCTGGATAAAAGGACTGAACTAGTAATCGATTAATCGTATTTACAAAGTTCTCGTGACGTGTTAACTGCAAACAACGCTAATCAAGAAAGTAAGTGAACCATAGTGAAATACATGTAGATATATGCATTTAAAACATACGAAAACCAGAACCTTTATTAAATTCTATTTTTAAAAATTCTTAAGGTTTTTTTCTTTAATGTCAACGTCCCTCTTTAGATTTTTTTTCCACTCAGATTGAGGTACACACTTGCCGACAGAGGACTTCAAATAAATACGCATCACTGGCAATTGAGCAGAAAGGGATTTTTTGTGCTACCACCGAATGACACAGGGGGCCACAGTTTATACGTCACATCATTTTTTTCATATGCTTATATGCTGTCAGAATTTTGCATACCCCTACAACTGAATTTAATTAGGGATATGTAGTTTTTAACTTACATCAATACAATTATTCATATACTCATACTAATACACTTACAGAGAAAAAGGGAAATGAAAGGATAATTCTAACTTTTTCGTATGCATAAGTACATGTAAAAATAATGTAATAATAAAATAACAAAAATATTTTAATTGTAAAGATTGAGCAGTCAGTAATCATACTTTTATTTCCAAGTTTCGTATTTTTTCCTAAGGTTTTTTAATTATTCAACTTATATATACATGTAAATAATGCAGCAGCTGATGACAAAAGTGAACAATATTCAGAAAAGGTATAGGAGAGTCGTATCTGAATTGAAAAAAAAGTTTTACCGTGATTTACTGTTTGAACATAGCTGAAAATCAGACAAAAGTTGTGCAGTTTCGATTTCCCACTACCATTACAATAACAGAAGGTTTGGAGTAAAGGTCTTTCGATTTGTTATTAAGAAAATCCATAGGGAATCCTATAGAATTTAAGGTAATTGCTTTCAAAGAAGAGATTTTTGACCCTAAAACTGTGACAGTTTTTCAAATGTCACAATAACAATCTGAGATAAACATATGACCTAGGACCGACGATGGCTTGATTATGAACTTTGTAAAAATAGAAGGCATATATTGGAAACATGATAAAATCTAAGCACAACAGAAGACAACGTAACTACACTAGACAAAATTTCTAACGCACCACTTGTTAATTCTTATTTGTGGTGAACATTTGCCGGTGTAACGTTGAATATTGACCCGAGTTGAAAATTGACCCGGGGGTCATTTTTCAACGTTGAATATTGACCCGGGGTCATTTTTCAACGTTGAATATTGAGACCAAAAGTCGTTGAATTTATACCCGGGGTTATTTTTCAACAGCTTGATAATTTTTTTTCTTACACCTGATGACGACAACAAGTTAAAAATTGACCCTGTTGAATATTGACCCCACCTCAAAGTTTGAACATTTTTTTTAGCTGGGAAGTTGTTTTACGAGATTTATCATGCAATATCACTTTATTTATATTTCGGTTTCAATTTTTTCCCTTTTCAAGAATAATAGAAATAAACATACAGTATCACCCCGTGTATATATGTGCATTTGATCAGTGCACGATTTTAGTTATCTTCAAGCTTCAAGCATGACAACTTTATTTTTGAAAATACTTTCCAAAATCCATTGCATTCATAAATAACTACAAAACAACGAATAGTGCATAAAACAAAAATCTTAAAAATCTGCTGTCTAGAAAGTGAGCCCTATATATATTGATCAGTTGAGTGGAACATCCCATCTAGTCAAATTCAGTATAAAAATAACAAAATTAATAGCTTAAAAATTAGAATGAAACACACCGACCAAAATGATTCCAGTGATAGGTTATATTTGTGAAAAAGAGCAATATTATAGCGACCATAACATGTAAGTAATGCTGACTTTAAATAAATTGTTGAAATCCCTGTAACAATTAACTTATTTGTCAGTAGCCTGTCTCGCGATCGGCTTGAAAATTGATCGCTTTTACTTTTATAAAATTCCTATTTGATTACTTGTTATTTCTATTTCATTATTTGTAATTTGTATTCGATAAATTGCTATTTCAATTACAAGAAATATATCATATATCATAAAATTTACATATTTTTTTTCGAAAACACGCGTTTCCTATTCGATGTCATTGATATTTAAAACAATCGGTTGCTAGTCGCTAATTTTGTCATTCCTATTCGATAATTTTATCTTTTTTATTCGATAATATTTTGGTTTATATGCAATAAAGTTGTTGTTCGAAAACATACTAGCATCCATTTCTTTTCGAAAAAATACGATTCCTATCTATAAACTTATCTTATTACATAATTTTAATGATCTCCTATGCGATGTTTTTTTTTATTCTTTTTCAATAATTGCCATGATTGCATTCTGGGAAATATGACAAATTAAACTAGAATTGGTTGTAAACTCAATTAAATTTAAAGTTTAACATTATAATCGGATATGAATCATTTTATCACATAGATTGACAAAACAAAATTTGAAAATATGGGAATAAGGCACATGTTTTCTTTCTTCAAGACTTAGAGACTAGATATCAGCATAAATTAAGCTGTTGCCTTTTAATATTAAATAAATGTGTTTCGTTTTATACATTGATGGAGTATTTATAGAGGATTTAGTTATTCAGAATACTAATTTAATTATTTGATTATGTCTCGTATCAATTTTTGACAAAGATATCCAATATGTTTTAATATAAAGTACATGTAGATCCTTATTCAAGACTTTAAAGCATTGTTACGTCTCATCAGTTACGGAACATTGAAAAAATATTGATACAAGTTGTAGTAATTTTTTTTTTCAGAAACATCAAGTCATACTCTGTTTTATCTTTAATCGAGAAATCAATACTATTTGATGTCACTCACTTTAATGAAATTTTCTAAAAGGACTCCTGCAATATAGCATATGATCACAAGAAAAAAAAACATGAAGTCAAATGCATTTCAGATTCTATAAATAGTAACTCAAGTCTTTATGCTGTTATACTTAATCATGTGATCAAGTTTGAGCCAATCAGAGAGCTTAGAATAAAAGGTGATATCACCTTTTCGTGCTAAATACTAGTAGGTGCTATTATCTATTTGAATAAGTGTTACGGTGTAAAATACAACATTTTTGGACTTATTTTAAATTACCTTGTAAATTAACTTTTTGGACTTTGTGTTAATTGTTATAAAAACTTTTCATATATTTCGACAAATGTGATTAAATTGTATAAATTCCGCACAGCCTTAATCCCACCTGAGGCAAACTCAGAGATTGGACAATTAATCCCTTAATTGACTTCTGTTTATATTTATTGACGCTTAATCTTTCATCTTTAATTCTATTATATAAATGCTACTAAAATGTCACCATTTGCTCAATAATTGTTTGATACGTGATTTCTAAATTCTTTTGTTAATCCTTTTATTTACTCTGTCTTTGTTCAGTATGTATGATTTGTTGTTAAAAATTATAGTCAGTTGGAATCAGACCTTCGGTGCTGATAGTTCCCAAGCTCATGTAAAAGTATATTCCATGCTGATTCTATATAAAAGTACAAAATTAGTAACTCGTGTTTGTGACTTGAGGTTTAAAAGAATCTGGGTTCAACAATAAGAGGAAAGCTCACGGTTGAACCAGAATTAGTATTGACGAACGAAATACATCCCGTAAAACTAGTGGTATCACCTATTCGAAAAGGTGATATTACCTATTTGAGTTTCTTACAACAGTCAATAATGAATGCTCCCTATAATAAATAGATTACCACCGGAACCAAGAAATTCGGACTACCCAGTTTTCATGCGTTTTCTACGATTTTCTTGTTGCATACATGATATATAAATGAAATAAATTAATTTGTAAGCAAAAAAAAAAAAAAAAAAAAAAAAAACTACAGCTGTTCGACGGGAAAAGGTGATATCACCCAATCGAATAGGCGATATCACCAATTCGAATAAGTGATATCACTTTTCGAATTGGTGATATCACAAATTCAAATCAAATAGGTGATTTCATCTATTGGAACAGGTGATATCACTTATTCAAATAGGGGATATTACTTTTTGCAGTAAATACCAAAATGGGGCCTCATACCTATGAATTAAATCACAGTAGTGAAAACCCAATCATAAATATGTGTTTTTATGCTGTTGAATTTTGAACCGGTTTCATGATCAAAATTCCACGACCCGGCTCAGTTTTCAACGGATTAGGGTCTAAATTCAACACCTTTGGGTATTCAACGTTGAAAAATGACCCCGGGTCAATTTTCAACTGGGGTCAAAATTCAACGTTACACCGGATCGGTGCTAGTGTATATAATATATACCATTATTTTCAAAACACTGGGATTGACAAATGTCTTCGTATCATGAAAAGACCTTTGAATGACCTTCGTGTCCGAAAAGCAATTTCCAGCTGTGCACTGCGCACCATTTTTGCCCAGATATGAAATTCTTGATCACTATAGGTAGTTTGTGAGGTTGCGACAAGTATTCCCCTAGTTTTAAATCAAATAACAAACAGTCATTGACTCTAATATAGCCTAATAATCATCCGGTGCTTAATCCACTCAACTTCCGGTTGACCTAGTTTTGTAGAACGATTTTCATCTTATTGTATGCTGCTAACGTAAAGCCGTGGGTATCTGTAGTAAACATTTTTTATGTTTGATAATCTATTTACAACTTTTCATGAGTGAAATTCATAAGCATTTTATTGTTTTTATTTTTTTTTTTTACAGATTTCTCTAAAGGAACCCCCTGCAGACGCCATACTGTCTGCTTTAGCACGCCTTTCTTTCGCCAAACGCCGCATACGGTGTAACTTTTTTTTGGTGAGTTTTTAATTACTAAAATGTAAAGAGCACAAATACAAAGAAGAAATTGAATTTTTTTCTTCAAAAATGGAATAGACACGATTTTATTGTTTTCTATGAATTGATAACACTTCAGTAAACATTGTAGTTATTGAAAAGGTTTGACATTAATATGCCTTATTTTTTGTTAAAGTAACAAATTTATATATCAAATACATCATAAACACGTTTTTAAAAGTAAAATATTAATTCTCTTAGGTGGTGCGTTAGCAATTTTGTCTAGTGTATCTGAAATGTTAATGAAGTTTTGAAATTTTATATATTTACGTATATTTAAATTTAAAGAATTTAAAGTCAAATATTATAAACCAAACGGCAGCCAAGATACTAGTAATTGAAAAAAAACCGTATTTTAAAAAATGCCTGAAGGATTATCAAAAAGCAAAGAGAGGAGACGAAAGTTAGAGGAGAGGTTTAATACTTGGTGAATAAACTGCAAAAGTGTGGAAAAGAAACACGTGTAAGGCAAGTCAAAAATAAAGGTTTTAAAAAAAAATCTTAACTTCGTTATTTTAAAAGTTTTTTTCAGCAATCAGGACATCACGTTTGTATCAATCTTTGTTTTACCATTAATCCAAACGTCACATCTTCATTTTTATTTTGCAAATATATCAAGACTGCTAAATAAAGCTATAAAACATCATCTGCTTTAATATATTTGTAATTCATTACATTGAAAACAAAGCCTTGTGTGGTTTCACTTATAATTTCATTAGTGTAATAGCATTAATTGAAAAGCATAAGTGCAAATACGTAGAACATGACTGTATCGTTAAAAGAAGGGACGTTTCCTGGAAGTCTTCTATAAATAATGAGGTGACAAGGTTCACATCTTTCAACATTCCTTTATCGTTTTCTCTAGTACTTCACCATACTATGTCCTATATCAAATGTCCAAATATAACCTTAATTGAAAAAATTATTTTCAAAACCCGCCAACCTACAAGGAAGGAGCGAAAACGTGGTTTCCGGAAATTTGTGAATAGAATGCTCTTTAACATATCGAAACTTGTAAGGTACAAAACAAAAGTATATTTACATTCAAGGTAATTTTTAAAATCAAAGGCATCTTATCTCATATATAGTATAACAATATGATTTAGCGTGAACGAAATTTGAAGAAAATTGATTTTTCACCAAGATAGAGTACATTTGAATAGCGTTTTCTGAATGTGTTTCATGTGAATACATACTCATACACAAACCAATAAATACTTTTTGAAGGCATTTAATAGAATACACAGCGAAGTATGTTTAAATAGATAATAGAAATACTGTAGTTGATTCGAAACGCGAGAGCATGCTATACGTCTGAACAATTTCTAAAGCGAGGTAAACTATTGAAAAATGTAACTGAAACAAGAACATCAGCAGTCTCGTATAAGGTCATCATTTCGTTAGCTCTATGGTCGATAATATTAATAATTAATAATTTTAATAATAACAAGGAGCACACGGCGGATGGAACTGGCCGGCAGGGGATGCTCACTTCTCCATGGCACCTGATCCCACTTCGCATGTTTTGGAAGTCCATGTTTACTCTGCTCCAATATTGTATTCATTAATAGACTTTTGAGCTTAAATACATCAATGTACTAATACATCAATGGCATATATTTCATTAATTTGAAGTAAACCTAGTTTATTTAACAGCATCTTATGAAGAGAAAAGGAAACACTTGCTGCGTCTTCCAAAGGGACAAATTGATCAATTTCTTATAATAAAAAAGCCTCAGATCAAACAGACAATAACGATTCAGGCTCATGGATGTCATTTTCTGAAAGAATGTAATCAATGTGGCAATGGGTCAAGCATACAGTAGTATAAATATATTTATTTCTGTTCATGTGTTGGCTAATATGATGTCTCGGATGAGGATCAGGCGACATCTTTCTGCAAACTTTGAAACATCACAAAATAAAATGATATAAATGATAAAAGCATGTATTTACATGTACAACAAAAATCACAAAAAACTGAAATGTCACTTTTAAATTAAAAACACATGTAAAGGACCATCAAGAGAAAATGTTTGGTTTCAATTTGATGTGGCATAAATGTCTTGCACTAAAAAAACTAAATTTAATTATCGAACAATCACGACTTCAGATATTCATCTTTAAGTCAAGGTAATTTCAATCATTTCACAAATTTCAAAATGTGTTTTTTGAAACGTCAATGTCATTACAGGTGCATGGACACAGATTTGAAGTTAATATTTTCTGTATAGTATCACGACTTCTATATTGTTATAGCAATTCACACGAAAATATATTAAAAATCATTTCATCTAAAAGTTATTGAAACTTTTTTAGATTGGTTTGATTGACACATCCGTGCATTTTCACAAATGTCAAATTTATTCTTATAAGTCAAGAGGAAATGAGGAAAAAAAAGTGTGAAATTTACTTGAAGGGGTTTTTCACAATTTTGTCAAAAACTACTTAGGATTACGATGTATTCAGAGATCCTAAGGTATCCTTGCTTTTAATTCCAAACGAGGCAAGCTATTGAAAAATAAATTGATGATACAAAGATATCAACTGCCTGGTTTCATTTTAAGTTTTCCCATGCGCATACAATGATCCTGTAAGCAAATACAATCTCTTTATTAATTCGAATGTTGACTAACATTTTCAATACTAATTTATTATGGTTTCTTTTGGTTCCTGGTGGAACATAGGGCATCGGCATTAGTCATCCATCACACCTTGTTTTGAGCAGCTAACCTTCGCTAAATTGTTCAATTGTTCCCAGCTATGTCCACATTGTCTTATTTCCTGCTTGTCGTAAAAACATAACCTTCGGATGAGACCAAAATTCACAGCAGGTGTGGCACGATAAAGATCCCTCCCTGCTCAAAGGCCGTAAGTGCCGAGCATAGGCCTAAATTTGCAGCCCTTCACCGGCAATGGTGACGTCTCCATATCAGTGAAATATTCTGGAGAGGGACGTTAAACAGTATACAATCAATCATCGATCGTGTGCGTGGCGTGTGATGTCTCCCGATATTTTTCGGAGGATGTACCCAATCTACCGCCACTTTCTGTGGGCTATTTGCTTAAAGATAGGGTCTTGGTTTGTTGTTTTCCACTTGTTCCTTTTGTTTATATTTTATGGCCACCTGATGTTTTGTAAGTGGCGCAGACATCTGTTTGCGAAGGTTTGTAGTTTGTTGGAGGTGGTGTTGGTGACTCTCCATATTTCGGACCCGTAGAGGAGCACAGACTTTATATTGGTGCTATAGATACGACGTTTTATGCGTGTGGATGTGCTGTAGAACTCCACACAGGCTTGAGGTGATGAAGACGTGTCTCGCTTAATTCTTGCTTTTATGTCTTCCTCTGTTTGACCAGTGACTCTTACGATGCTGTCTAAGTATATATATCTAGGACCTAAAGGAGTCGACATCTTTCAGGTTGTGCTATCCAAGTATAATATTAAGTGTTTGCTGTTTGTTGTGGAGTCGCATTACACCTGTCTTGTCCATGTTGACCTGTAGACCTATCTTTGCTGCTTCCTTTGAAAGCCTATTTGTCTTGAGCTGCATGTACTGATAAGCTCAATACTTATTGTTAAGTTATTATTTTCACATTGAATTGTTTACATGATTTATTTCGTTTCCATGAACATAAAAAGAAGTATATGGCTATGTTACCGACCATCAGGGTATCTACTCCTTTTTTTTCACTTGAACTCTTTTTTGATATTTTTAGAGGTCCCCATCTGCTTTTCTCCTAATATGTATTGTTTCAACGGATTTTCGAGATTAAATGCATAATATTAATTGTCTTTATATTTCATTTTGGAGTTTAGGATGTATCGCATGATACCACTTTTTATTCGGAGTGGTAAGTTAGCAGAATAAATAGAATCCAATGCAATTTCTTAATTTGATACCAAAGAATTCAATTAGATATTTTACTAAATCAAATGTTTCTTGCAACATTGCATATTTGTAAAGGGCCAGATGTCTCGATACGGTAAGCAAGTGATGGTCTACATTGTGTTCTACTTGGATAATCCTCAAAAATAGTAATTTACTTGAAATTAAATAAGATTTACTTTGTTTAGAACCCGCCAACTCAAAAGGAATAGCCCCGATATAATTAAGTAATTTTAGAACACAGTGCCCTTCTATTAATCGAAATTTCACTGTTTCAATGCAAACCTATTTTTAATCATGGACGACACAATTATTATCATCAAAATCAATTATGATTAAAATAGAATATAACAAAACAAGCACAGAAATTCCAACACCTCTGCATTTTGTGTAAGTGTTGGAGATAGAGCTATTGAACATTCCCGGGTATTTGTTTCTATGGAAAGTTGGCAATTAATTAAGCTAAAAAGTCAATAACTCAAAATTATAGTTATTGCAAAAATAGAATTAAGATTCGCTCGTTTGTTTAGGACTAGTAATTAATCACGCCATGTATCATCTTTTGAGAAAATAACTGTCAGTAGATACTATCATCCTTTGGTGACACTTAACGTTTAATCTCAATCACTGGTTAGTATAAACTGTCTGTGAAAAAATATTAAGGATGGTCAATAACTATTGGTAAAGAAGATTTTGTTACCTGGAGTTTTATGTAATTATACTTTAAAAATAATTCTTAAAGGCATTCGTTTTATCATAAACTTTGGCTGGGTTGTGTTTTCATTAATAAAAGAATTGTTAGACCTTTATTTTTATATTCAATCTGAATACAGGTTATTCTATATAACGTTCAGATCGTAGGGTTTACAGGTGGATCTGCCAGATGGAGAGGGGATGGTCGTTCCTCCTTTGTACCTTATCAGACCTCTGAACTTTCCAGGGGGTTTAAAGCTGAACACGACTCGTAAAGAGACATACGCCATTTTCGATATCATTTTCTACAATACATCAACACCAGGGTATACTCTTCAGATTTGTCACACCTGACTGCTTTATTGTCACGGGTATCGGCGTGGAATAGCGACCCGTGTTCGTGCTGGATATCTTGCATTACGTTTGTTTACATTTTATTGCAGTTACATGTATCTATGTTTGCTTGTATACTGCACTGACCTGTACAACTAAAATTATTAGTTTTTTGTTTTTTGGTGTCTTACTTTTCTGCATTAGACGAAGTATTACGTTATTATTGTCGCCACCGAGTGCTGCATAGCATACGTCCGTCTACACCGGTGTCGACTGATAACACTAAAAGGAACAAGTCCTGCCCTTTATATAGGGGTCTGCAGGTATAACGATTCATTGAACAAAAATGGCGGACACATTCCTTTTACGAATCGTGTTTAGCTTTAAATTCATCAGGGACGCATGCGCAGTAAAATGAACTTCTGTATTTTTTTTTAATAATATGCGTATCAGATTGAATTTAAGTCGATCCTTTAAAGGTTTCCTTTTCAAAATATACATTGGTCGCGATCCAATACATTCCTTTAAATCTTTATTTAATAACCGTTGCTCTGCGTACACCTTCTTATTTTCCGGTGCATAAGTAAAACTTCCTGAATCTCTTCTGCCATATGTTTAAGCAAGGTTTTTTCTATGCCCCGGATCGATAGATCGGGGGCGTATATTGTTTTTTTTTCCTGTTTTAATTAAAATTACGAGGGGTTATCAAAAAGTTCGCGAACTATATATCTACAAAACCACAATTCAGATTAGGAAAAAAATTTGGTACACACATAGCCATACACAAGTTCTATAAAAAGCATATGCTGAATAAAGTTTTGCTTCTTGTTTGTGACGTCACAATGCGAAAATGATGTCACTCTGTAGGTCACTTGTGACGAAAAATGGTTGTCTCAGTCGTACTCATTCAACAAATGACTGTAAAATTTATGGTACATGTATATCTTAGAAATCCCTTTGAAGTAGCGTATAATAATTTGTACACAGTTTATTAGGACAAATGGCTTCCTATAAATTCAATCAATGATTGGAATGATCGTTTTAGTGAAGGAAGGCAGATGGTTAAATATATATTGCCAAGTGAAAGCAAGTTGAAAAGAAATGTGTTTTTAATTAGGCAATGTGCTATCAAAGACCTCCACTTTACACTTTGAAAAATAGTTGAATATTTCAAAAATAATATAATTATTAAATACCTAAGATATTGTTTACAAGATTTCAAACATATTAGATACATATGATAAAAAGGAGGCACCGATTCTCTATCCACCTTGAATAAACGTCTCACCCGAGACAGGAGATTTGGGTTTTGATGGTCGCCATGCTTATTTTTGGAAAGGATATTCTTATCCAACCATGCTGTTGCCGAGATTTGACCATTTCTGACAAATGAACTGTTCTTGTTATAAAAATTAACTTACATGGAAAGAAATATAAAACTCAGAAAAATCTTTCGGCTTTTGTGACAGAACGCTACGGAGGGGGTCACATGACTGCCTATATCACGTGATTCGCGCATGAGCAGAACGGTGACAGATGTGCATTAAAATCGGAGAGGACTTATTTAAAATAATATCAACACTGAAACCAAATATTGTTTCTTTTATGGAAATTATTCAATTAGTTCTCGAACTTTTTGATCACCCCTCGTTTAATGTGTTATATATATGTTATTTCAAACTCTATTAAGCAATCTATTTAATTTATTCACACACTGTAAATGGTACACAAGGTACAGAAACATTAAAAAAAAAACCCATATATATAATACAGTGGAGCAGACACAGACAACACTATTAATTTTAGAGATAAATGTACATAATTGTTTCAAAGAATCAACATCATTTTGACACATGAAGAAGAACAGCATTTTTTTTAGCTTTAGTTTTAATCATCATAATTATCAAGATACACAAATAAGGAAAACAACACACTGAATACCATCCTGAAACAGCCACACCAACTGATCGCAATCAAAACATTAGATCGGGATCTGCTTAATATAGTATGTTGGCGAAGTCTCTGTTGTTATGAAGGTCAGTAAACACGTTAAAGGTAAGGCGGTGGAAATTTTTCTCTTTATATATATCGAAGTTTTGTTTATATATTTCGCATTTCTCTTTTTATATATCGCATTTCTCTTTATATATATCGAGGTTTTGTTTATATATATCGCATTTCCTTTATATATATCGAAGTTTTGTTTATATATATTGCATTTCCTTTATATATATCCAGGTTTTCTTTATATATATCGCATTTCCTTTATATATCGAGGTTTGCTTTTATATATTGCTTTTCCTTTATATATACAGGTTGGCACTAATGGGCTTCCGTACTTATCACTTAGCAGCTGTCCAAAAATTGAAGTCAGGGTATTCATAAAATCACAAAAATTTAGAAAATCAAACTTTAAAAGGAATTAAACCTATCCATATATTTATTAATATATAATTGGTTGTACTAACAATTTTAAAAGTGGCGTTTCCTACAAGCTCCTTTTATTGACATAATTTATTAGAAAACTTGTTTAGAGCAAGTCAGAGGTATCTTTTTGTTTAGAATCAGGCCAGTTTTTAGCATTTCCCAATTGTTTCTTACAGTTTGCTGTCAGTAGAATCCAGCGATTTTAAAATTTAGTACTAATGTTAAACGTATTTCCAATGTAGTTGCCGACACTATTTAATTACAAAGAAGTATTTTTTAAACTTAAAATCAAAATTGAAATCTACCACTTTTAAAATCTAACGTGATTTAAGACTTATACTTGGTCGTTCTTCTTCGTGCTTAGTAGCAAAATAAGATTAATTATTGCATTTACTTATAGAAGGAAACACAAAAATGCACACACAAAAAAATTACTTAATATTTTCTTCGTCATAAAAATTGACAAAGAGAGTTAAAATTCTTGAATATAGATGTAGTCAGTTTTGCATTCATTTGATCCCGTTAATTTAGGTAAAGTGAAAACATTCTCCGTCGTTTTTGTCATCAAATTTATGCACAAAACGATGTAAGGAACTCTTTTGTGTACATAAGAATCCCAAGTGAAACAGCCTATTTTTCATTCCTATATACGATAACTCATAAATCGACACTTAGTGGGGTTTTTTTTTTTACACTTAACTGTTGTTCTTTTTTGTGCTACATTTTCAAACTCTTTTAAATAGATTAACACAAATGATTTTTTTCTAAATAATATAAATATTTATGTATGATAAATAAAGTGTTTCTATAAAGTTTTGTCTAATTTAATTTATTTATTTAATTCATTTATTTATCATTTTTAATTATTAAAACATTCTTTTAAATCATCATAAAATACAGAAGTTAATGTTTCAATTTTTGTAATAAATATAGACGATTGGAGATAAAAACAGATCACTTTGATTTTTAATGAATTTAATAAGCTAATTGGTGAAGCATCTGATAATTGATATCAGTTCACTTTGAAATTCATATCTATACAAAATATTTATTCATACTAGTACTCAAATAAAAAAAAAATGAATTAAAAATACATTTTATTTTATTTAAATTCTGGTAGATTATTCATACAGGGGCTGCATTTCATTTCCGGAATTTTTGGTAATTATCAACTTTTCATTTCCGACATTTTTTCGTTTTCATTTCCGACATTTTTTTGTTTTCATTTGACATTTGGAAAAAATAATAGTATCTATAGTAACAAATCTGATATCTTTACTAATGAAATATTTTTCATAAATAAATCATTGTAATCCAATTTTGTAAAATCAGTGATTTGGACATAAGTATGGTGCTGTCTCTGACATTTAATTTAGTGCACATTAAATGTGGTGAAAGAGTTTTGTGCTCATTTAACTCTTTTACCTAGACTTAGTGCTACATGTATCCATATATGTATAGATGTTTTTTTTTATTAATGTTTTGGTATAAATACTTTTAAAATTCCATTAGTAATAGTAAATTGCCGCACAGGTAAATTCCGGAAATGAAAACAAAATTGTGTCGGAAATGAAATAAAAATTAAAAATATGTCGGAGATTAAATAAAAAATGTCGGAAATGCTATGCATATTTCCGGAAATGAAATGCAGCGCATACAGGTAAGTCTACCTGTACCCCTTAGAGGGCCCCTTAATTGAGTGTGATAATTAATTGTTGTTTTTTCCGAGTAGCCATTCGGGGAATAAACCCTTAAAACATAATATCGTTCAAGTCAATTATAAATAATTAACCTTTAAATGAATTAATTAGAGGTATGCATAAGTCATGACCTTTAATTTCATGTACCTTATTTTTTACCATATGTGCAATTGGAAAAAAAATTACTTGAAAGGCCTACCTTTTATTTAAGATAAAAAAACTTAACAGATATTCAGAAGAAATGAAATTAATACAGGAAAATCAAGCTGGCTTTTGTAAAAGTTATGAAACGATTGATCATATTTTACGTTGCATACTTACAATCCTTGAAATATTAACAAAGATTGAAAAAAAGTGAATTATTGATTTTGAAAGTATTCGTTTCTACATGGAGAATAAGTCAGAGTAATATAGGCGGAAACCTTTTAGCATTATCAAGAAAACGTATGAAGGTATCAAGGTAAAAGTAAAGGTAAAGTCTTTCTGATACCTTGCATAGTCAACTTGGTGTAAGACGGGGTGAAAATTTATTCCTTTTTTGTTTTTTCCCTCTATTTAAATGATTTAGAATAATTCCTCACCATCAATGACACAACTGGTCTTGAGAAAATATCTAAAATGATTGAGAATGAACTTACATAAATATATCAAACATTTTGTTCTATTGTATGCTGATGACACTCTTTTATTTGCTGTAAACTCTGAGTCATTTCAAAACATGTCAAATTATTTTCATGAATATTGTATGAAATGGGACTCAAGAATTACCATATCAATACTGGATACCGTAGATTCATTAAAATTCTTTACAAACAAAGATACATGGCGGTTTCCAGTAAATTTTCTATCAAGCCTCGTTCTTTACTTCTCACAAAGATATTAACAGTGGCGAAGGAGAAACTTAAAGAGTTCTGTTCAACAAAATATTTGAGAAGTGGTGTAAATCAGGTGTGAATCCTATAGAACTCCTAGGAACTTTTGGAACATTTGAAATCACGAAATTTTTACCAAAATCAACAACATAAAAACGTACGACTTTTCAGCTTTATTTGAAACTTTTCTCCATGAATATTTAAAGTACAGGCTTTCTGACATCATTGACAGCTGCCTTTTCAATAACAATGGAACTCATTAATTTTCTTACCTTGTAACTGGTCATTTGTAAAATTATTTTGTAATTAAAAATTCTGATTGTACAGTGCAGAGAACTAATTTTGTTACAGTATTTTGATTTGAATGCTTCCTTTTCTTCCTGATTTAATGCTAGTTATCCTTATCCTTATGCTGTTTTATTTATTTTAATGCTACTGGAAGTGGCATCATACTACCGACAGTGAATATCTGAATGTCAGCATTGCCGTTTACAGCTGTAAAACTCGCTTATATAATTAATAAATCATAATATTTCACTTTATATTAATAATCTGAATAATTTAACAAGTTTTCTTTATCTGTTTTAAGTCTTATTCAGAAGAAAAACACACTGATTTTTTTTATGCGAGTTGGATAATGCTGATTTTAAGTACAGGTAGCTGAATGCTAGTTCTATCCTTTGTTTGTTGATTCTGGTCCTGGCAATGCTGTTTTTTTTTAAAAACGCTGATCCTGATGCTAGCGTAATGTTTATGCTTATTTTGATTATGCTGATCCTGATTTATTTAAGGAGATTTGTTCTGTGCACTGTTTACAAAAGTACTCTAAAGTTTATATTAAAACGATGCTTGAGTTTCTGATTGACAATATGTTTGCGGTTGTAGGAGATAAGGTATTCTAACAATCTATTGAAATTCCCAGTGTACCAAGCCCCTTTTTTGCATATCTATTTTTATACTTATATGAATCAGAATCTATTAGAAATATTTTACGTGAAAAGAAGAAAACACTTGCTGTGGCCTTTAACTCGACATTTAGATATATCAGCAAATACAATTTATCATAAAGTCAAATGCTGACTGACGTTTTTCATACTAATTGTTAGTCCATTATATATACGTTGAATTGACGACGGAATTTTTTCCGTTATTTCCCGATCATGACAAGGAGCACACGGCGGGTGTGACCGGTCAGCAGGGCATGCTCACTCCTCCATGGCACCTGATTCCACCTCTAATGTTTCAGAGTTCCGTGTTTGCTCTGCTCCTATTTTGTATTGTTTTATGGTCTTTTGATATTGAATACTGTTCGTTGTCTCCATATCCTTCATATATCACAGACGTATCGTCAATAAACAATAGTTATTTCTATTCTGTATGTCTATCTTTTTTCCTACCTCCTCTCTACAATTTATGTTTGTACATTTTCGAGAATAAAATCATTGTCATACAAGTTCCTCGTTACTTACATAATCAATTATAATAAACACATTATTTATATAGAAATCTATCATGCATTAAATTCATTACGAGAAAAAAAAATCTTGAACTGTTCTGACAACGGAAATGTTTATATAATAATTTTTTTTTTACAATCATCAATGTTTTACATTTGTTGAAATATTTTGGAATATTTGTTAAAATAAGTTTTGATAAGAAAATTTAATTGACCTAGTCTAGAAGCAACAGTGAAGAGGGCTAAAATAGGCTTCGCCTGCTGCCCAATCCCATTCACTTATGTGAATAAAATTTTGTATAAATAAAGCCACAGTGAACAGGTTGCTTTGTTAAGGATTGTCCTTCCTAATGCACCTCAGCGCAAGTGAAATAAAACCTTCGTACAAGAAGCTTACGTCACTTTGTCTTTAGATAAAACACTTTTATAAATTTACAAAATGTGAAATTTCCTATAAAAAGAATATGTATTCTCTCTGATGTGTTATTATACGTCGTAGAAATGTAAGATAACATAAAAACAAGAGGCATATAAGCCATATCGCTCACCTGAGCATTGTAGCTTGGAAAAAAAAGCAGAAATCAGTTTATTATTGAAAAGTTTAAACCCAAAAGTGGTCCCAACCAATCCTTAATGGGGAGAGGGTATGATTTGAAGAAACTTGATTCTACACTAACTAAGGATGCCTGCATATTTCTTTGACTACCTGTGGCTTTATTGCCCTTTACATTTGAACTTACATTGTGGCCGTGCCCTACCCCGAAGGGGTCATGACTTGTACAAATTGAATATACACTACCTGAGAATGCTTCCATATGAATATGACTAATCATGGCTTTGGCATTCTTGAAAAGAAGATTTTTATTAATTTTCCTACATAATTCTATGTAAAATTTGGATTCCATGTTGTGGCCCCGCCCTATCCCCCAGGGGTCATGATTTGAACAAACTTAAATCTACACTACCTAAGGATGCTTCCATAAAAATATGTTTATCATTACATATTGCAGTTACACTATTAAAATAGTACAATATGAACGATATTATTATAATTGATACAGAATGAGTCTGAATCATCGCTTCGCTAGTCTTGAGGAGAAGATTTTTCAAAAATTTCCCTATAAATTTCTATGTAAAACTTTGATCGGCCATTGTGACCCCCGTCCTATCCCGGGGGGGGGGGGGGGGGGTCATGATTTGAACAAACCTGAATCTACACTACCTGAGGATGCTTCCAAATGAATATGATAATTCATGCCTTTGCTAATCTTGAGAACAAGATTTTTAAAGAACTTTCCAATATATTTCTATGTAAAACTTTGATCGGCCATTGTGGCCCCGCCCTACCCCCGGGGGTCATGATTTGAACAAACTTGAATCTATACTACCTGAGGATGCTTCCATATAGATATGATCATTCATGCCTTTGCTGTTCTTGAGAAGAAGATTTTTAAAGAATTTCCCTATATATTTCTATGTAAAAATTTGATCGACCATTGTGGCCCCGCCCTTACCCCAGGGGACATGATTTGAACAAACTTAAATCTACACTACCTGAGGATGCTTCCCTACAAGTTTCAAGTTTCCTGGCACAGTGGTTCTTGAGAAGAAGATTTTTAAAATATACAACCAAATTTTCACTATTTCTGAATTATCTCCCTTGAATAAGGGCGTGGCTCTTCATTTGAACAAATTTGAATCCCTTTTACCTAAGAATACTTTGTGGCAAGTTTGGTTGAAATTGGCCCAGTGGTTCTTGAGAAGAAGATGAAAATGTAAAAAGTTTGCAAACGACGACAACAACGACAACGACAACGACGACAGACGACGGACAAATATTGATCAGAAAAGCTCACTTGAGCCTTTGGCTCAGTTGAGCTAAAAATGTGCTAATCTACGTTTTTCTTACTAAATGTTAAATTCTTGGAACAAACAGAAAAATGAAAACACAAAATAAAACATTTTTGGGTGAAAACGTCAGGCTCTAGAATTATATATTTTCATCAGCACATTCGTTAAGCTTCATGTAAAGGTACATGTACATTTAAGTTTTTATAATGCTTGAATCTCAGAAAACTGCACGTTGACACACACTGCCGGTCATATTTAGTATATTTATATATATTTTCAAGCGAATATCAAATAGCCTACAGTGGAAATTAACCACTTAACCACGGAATCGTTTGACTGGGTTGCTGTATTTCTACCTCAGGCATAAAGTAATTAATAGTAAAATTTCAATTTAATTCCTGTGAAATAGTTAGTACACAAGCCGGATTGGCTCAAATCTAAAAAGATTTTAAAAAAAATTTAAACTCGTTATAATGACTTAGTATCTCGTTATAACGCATTAATTTTCTCGTATTAACAAGATAATTAAGTCGTTATAATTTTTTGTAATATGCCGGCGTGAAGCGTTGTTGTTCATGTATTTCATAAATCTTCAAAAAATCATTTCTTATATTCACATTATTTTCTGATGAGTAACCACAAATTACGCCAATCAACTGTCATTTTTGAAAGCAAAACAGTTTGCACTATAATAGTTTTGACGTTAAGGTACTAGGATTCTTCTGACGCAAAACTGTGTTTCCTGTATTTAAAAATTAATGAAATTTTCACAGAATCAAGAAGACAATATTGCTAAGTGATGGTATCAGTTAGATTAGTTTTGACCGTTTTATATTCGAGTCAAGGTCAGGTCAAGTTCATTACATTTTCCCTGGACATTAAGAGTAAGAATAATTGCATCCAATCATGCGATAGGGTCTTCTACTTCAAAAGATTAAATGTTTTTCTTTTTGCATAAAAAAATATTGCCATATAGGGTCTATCAGATTATATTACTACATTGACACAAATAGTTTGATAAAAATGGATTTTAGCTAATCCGAATTTTCTCTATTTTTCTTAAATTTTTAGGATAATTAAGTTATTTTTATATGCGCCCTATATTTAAATTTTTCTTATTTTCACATATGGTAAAGAAGTCATATAGAGATACCAAATGATACAAAAACAAAAAGTTTTGACCGTTTAATTAGAGAGTAAAACACTTTCTACGGATTTTGGCTCATATCTGTACTTATATTGGAAGCTCTTAAAAGCTAACATAATTGTAGTTTGTTTAATTTGGAAAATCATATTTATTTGATATATTTCAAAACTTTAGTTCCTTATTATTAATTTAGCTAACATTTGAAAAATTCTTCAAGGCTTTAATTGTGTAAAAAACTAAAAATTATAACTAAATTCGTTGTTCTATAATAATTTTGAGAGGCAGAAAAGAAGATATTTTATACGCCACCATTCCGCCAAAAATTTAGTCCCTTCAAACACAATTTACCATTTCTATTTAAAGTTGTACAATTGTGACGAGGAAAGAAAAATATGGTCTTTTAAATCTCTTTCATCTAAATATAGAAGACATAGAAGCAAATATACATTAAATATTTCATCTACTCAGAAACCAGAGAAGAGTCCTACCTTAAGTACCGTATTATGACGTAACAATGGAGATAATCATGTTCAACCATGGTAGTTCATGAGAAAATGAACAAAATTCTAATTTGTAAGGAAAGTTAAAGACAAATAAATGGATATGTAAATATTTAGATTTATTTCCGTAAAGATAGAGTGTATAAGTGTATACATGCCTCGAAGTGAATAAAATAAAATAATGGAATTGAAATACAGTGTTTTAAGCTTCCCTTTTTCATTCTGCTTTTTTCATATGTACTTCATATAATTATCACCTCAGAGATTGAATAACCATTTACGACATGCACAATGTCATATTTCTAAATTTAGAAGTAAAGAAAAATAGAACAAGGAATAAAAACTAAACATGAACACAGGAATACATTAAATTACTGCATTTTCCTTACAATATTAATAAAAATAACTTCCCAAGCAATAATTGCGAATAACAGGTTATTTTTCTTTCTGAAAACGTCATAAAGACATAGGAAGAGACAGCCTTGTGGAATTGACATTTAGGATATATTCTTTTCTTAAATAATCTTGTCGTGAAATATATTTCACATATATCTTTATCTCTGTTTATTAATTTCAATAATTAAAATTTGGCAGCAATCATTCATTAAAAATCAAATGCCATTCGAAATGCTATAATTGATGATAATGTGTTGATTCAGCATAAATCTTAAGTAACTTCAGGAAAGCTGAAGCGAAACAGGCTTTTGACCAATCTAATTAAGGCATTTTTGGTTTTTTGCCAAACTGCCCACTTTTTAGCCGGGCTTATTGCTCAAAGAGCAATTGCCGGCTTATGTCATCCTGTTCAAGGCAGGAAGTCAACCCAATAGTCGCCATTTTAAAGTTACGTGCAAAAATATAGTTCTTACTCTCAACTGCTTTTGAGATAATACAAACGCTAAATAAAGCAACAAAAATAAAACGAAGTTTTATCTACATAAATAAACATCAGTAGTAATGACTTTGAAAACTTCAGTCCTAAGTCAAAGAACATAGTTCATTAGCGTAAGGATTTTTGATAATCAGTGTTATCGTAGTTCTCTACACATACGAGGTAAAGCAGGAGAGGGAACCAGACTGGCCTGTTTGTTTACATCCAGCTGCGGTACCAGATTAATTCTGATAATGACAAAATCGGGCCGTGGTATTATGATTGAAAAACTCACTGTCAGTGTCTTATCATTTATATTGATAGTTTTAAAATAATTTTTTCATCAGAATATAAACGTGATTCATGTAAGAAATTCATTCTGCTCTGTACTTCTGAGTATTTTGATGTTATATTTTTTTGCAGATAAAGCAAACTTCAATGTATAGTTTTTGAAAATCGTCTGGTGGGAAATTAAATCTATATAAAAGAGTGCAGAAATTGTTTTGATCAAAAATAAGCAACACTATGAACCAAATTAATGAAGCATGTAAACAAAATTTTAAGGAGGAAAAAGTATGACATGTATATGATGAAAAATATTATATGAAGATAATCGAAAAGGTTTATAGACACAAACTTTTCTTTCTCTTAAATAAAAACGCAAATAAGTCACGGTTTACTATATAAGTCACGGTTTATGGATATTCCCTTTTTATGAAACAATTCATTTCCTTAAAAATTCTGATGCCTGCTTTCTGCCTTGTTTTTCTTTTGTAAATTCACACTATTTTCATTGATAATTCTGACAGAACGGAACTTGATCCGACACGGACCATGCCGTTTTCATCCGCTGTGTTTCATTGACAATAAAATGTTTCAATGAATTTCAGAGTAACATAAATTCCGGGTTTAAAGATTTAAATCGATCCTCATAGGTTTGTCAAAATTTTATATAAAAAAAAAAAAAAAAAAAAAAAAAAAACATTACAGAGTTTAAAAGAACAGAAACCAATGTGTCTGAAATAACGGTTTAATTTTAAGTTAAATCATACACAACAACATGTAAGTACATGCAGTTTTATCCATTTTTGTTAGGTATAGGAGTGACTGTAAAACTGTCTTTTCTATTGAGACATTGATCTGAAAATCGTCCTCGTTCTCTTGTTAACCAAAAGTGTAATTATTTTTTTTTAAGATTCTTTGTTTCGTTGGAAAGTTTTTTGTAACGTCTATATAATTCAAACTCAGTCACAGACATGTTGGTAAATCACGATTAGTTTTATCTGTACATGAGCAATCGTTAAAGTAATAAACGATTTTGCAAGAAATGAAGAGATTCTTATTTGGAAGAAAAGTTATGACATTGGTGGTTTCTTCTTTGTCTAACGCTTGATACTTTTTTTTCCAGTACTTGACAAAAAGAGTGATTGTACTTAAGTTTTGTTTTTCAATTTTTTTAAATTTCTTTTCTAATGTCTAAGGCACACACATTTTAAGTCCATACGTATAGTTCATAAGTTAAAAAGTTTTGTCCAAATAAGAAAAGAATCCTTAACCAATAAAATGATGATCATTCTTTGCACACTTCGACTCTTTGACAAATTCAACAAATAAAATATGAAATGATTTATCCTCCTAAATTAAATAAACTGACTGTTTGAATGATGGGGCATATAGCACTTGTGACCGGTCGGTAAGGAATGCTAAATCCTCCATGACACCTGATCCCACCTGGTCCGCATTTTACTCTAATCCTGATTTGTATTCTTTGAAAACATGGCCCGTGTTTGTTGTGAATTTTTATTCTTTGAATAGAAGGATATGGAGATAACGAACAGTATTCAAAGTCCATAAAACAATACAAAATAGGAGCAGAGCAAACACGGACCTCCGAAACATCAGAGTTGGGATCACATTTCAATCATATATAGCTCAGCATTCTATAATAAACTCGATGACTTAGCTTTTCTTTCTTCAACTTCAACAGCAATATAGCATTATCACATACATATGGATTTTATGTTTGGCAGATTTTTAAACAGGTAAAAATCGCACAACGTATTAACATTTTCTTAAACAATTTAAGCTGTTCAGAACTAAGTTGATTCTTCAAGGATATCAGTAGTCTAGATTTACAAATGATGTGGTCGGTACAAAAACTTTTTAAAAAACAAATAAACTCTTTCATTAAATCGAAATCTTACATTTTTCATACCATCAATTGGATTATTTGTTATTTAAAATCGTCTATACATTTTCTCGTTTGACGATCATGATAAAAAGCAGATGACGGGTGTGTCCGATCGACATGATCCTAAACGTAGTATTTTTAAAATATATTTTTAATAAGTCATGCATTTCCTCTGCGAAAACTTTTTTTGGATGGGACCATATAGCTACATCATGCATGCGTTATCAACATTTTAACAAGATACTCTGTTTTTATTGCATTCACAAAGAGGCTTATGCTTTTTTTTAAATAGAGTTACCGATTTATGTATAAAGTAAAACAACTTGAATTTACGGAAAAAATAGTAATGATACACTTAATATGATACACTTAATTAAATCAAGTTGTATCAATCTGCTTCACCCAACATATAAGTTTTGTACAATTTCATGTCGATTTGCAGGGGGTAACTGTCCTTATTTTCTAATCTTAATATTAAACGAAACAAGAAAATGAATGAATTTAACTATTTTATATCAATTTCAATTGTGGATAAAATAATAATTAATTGTTTTATTAATTGCTGATTTACAAAGCATAAAATGCATCAGTACAGGTTGCAAAAGTTAAACTTTAAAATTTATTCCAAATTATGTCATGGTAATTTTTTGCTGATATGAACTTTTCCTACAGAATATATTTCTACTCTAAAAAAGTGATGTAGTCAACGTAAAATATTGTCGTTAAAGCTCACAAAGATCGGTGATACATGCAAGCATAAAAGCACAATCTTATTAAACGACAACACTTTATACATATTCATCATGTTAGAATGCTTGTTATTCCTAGTCTACAGTTAACTCAGTCCCTGAAAGGTCTGAGTATGACACATTTTCATTTGAAACATTCTCTTTTCTAATAATCATTAAAATAACAGTAATTAAAGTAATTAAACAACTGGTTTGTACTAGTTGAATATGTATAAAGTTTTGAACATTATCTACGACTTTAAGGGACAACCCAGCAGACATACAACATTGAATAAACTTTGAATCAACGTTGTTTTTCTATGTTGATTCAACTTTGATTTTATGTAAGATTTTGAAAATTTGTATCAACGTTGAAGTCTTAACATTGAATCAACATTGATAATCAACGTTGATTATATGTTGAAAAACAGTTGATTCAACATTTATTCAATTATTTATTTTGGAAAGGGGGGGGGGTGTCATATAGTACTAATATACTTACTTAACATTTCAACCGTTTTATTGCACGGTTGCTAAGATGCCTTCGTATTAGTTGAAGGGATAGCGACCCTCTGATAAGACAGATAACTTTCAAAGTACAAAATAGTGATACGACTCACAGTCTTCTTAATCAGTTTTCTGAAACCTCTGAGTAGTCAATTTGATGAGATCTAATAGACGATGGAAACATTACTTTCTATTTCTTTTGCAAATTTCTTTGTAATTGTTTTATTATATTTAACAATAAAACATTTAAATCCAACATCAAATACCTTATAAATTGAATAAGTTGTATCTTTTTAAGTACCATTTTAAAAATGGTTTAATATTTCAAGTACTTAATATAGTATTTTAATTAGAATGACTTTTTTTCACATGAAGAAATATTTAGAAGAAAGATAACTCCTCATCACAGATATATATTTTTTTTCTTACAACCACATACAACATTGTGATTTTCTGACTTAGGAAACATCGCTCCATGATGTTTTCTAACTTGATGTAAATAGGTATGATAGTAAGTATTATTTTCATAGTCCAGAACATGAAACCATTCCAAGGTAAGATGCAAATCTTATACGGTACAACTTTTGATGCACCAGATATGCATTTCGATAAATTATGTCTCTTCAATGATACTAGTACTCTGACATGCCGAAATGTTTTCTTTAAAGAGTTTTTTTTTTATTAAATCTTGGTGTTGAGTCCTGAGGGTTGTGTTATGCTGTCTTTTTGAATATTTTCCGGATGTCCTACTGCGTATGCTCTTAATTCGTACTTTGGCAAATTCGTACTGAATTCATATTTATCATTGTATGTGTAAAATTTCTATATGAACCATCCTTGTTAGTTATAATAGTTAGAATGATATACGGTAGTGCGACTTTGTCAAGTCCGACCTCGTTATGGTCCGACAGTTTTATAGTCATACACTATCATAGTCTAAACTAGTGCTAATTGTAACTACAAACCGTTGAATATCCTCCCCAAACACTTGAAAACTCCCTTTCGTTGTGCCATATTCCCTGTAAGCTTCAATAAATAAGACAAACTCTGTGCATTTTTTACTTTAACAACGTTTTTCAGAAGGATACCAATTATATTCAATTTTTAGCATTGCACTCAAGCGCATGAAAATGCATGTGCGTTATGACCATATCATCTTGTCTTTCAAGAGTAGTTTTAGATTTACTCATTTCAAATGCATATATGAGTGCACGTGCATGAATAAACCTTCTTGTAGGAGTCCCTTACATTATCTTTGTTCTAAATCCCATCCTGTTTGGTTGAAAAACAAGGGAGTTATAGCCATTTAAAGTTTCAGCCAATCAGATTGCAGCACACGTGCATGCGTGTAATTTGATGATTTTTTTAAATATCATTTTGTAGGATATCTTAATGCATGACTATATTTTAAATTTCAAAGAATTTCGTCAAAAAACAAAAAAGAAATAGCAATTTAAAGTTTCAGCCAATCAAATTGCAGCTCACGTGCATGCTATTGATTTTTGTTATTTTTTCTATATCATTTTGTAGGATATTCCAATGCATGACTATATTTTAAATTTCAAAGAATTTCGTCAAAAAACAAAGGAGATATAGCCATTTAAAGTTTCAGCCAATCAGCTTGCAGCACACGCACATGCGCATGCTTTCATGAAAATTCTTATATATCATGCGGTAGATCATTATAATGTAGGACTATGTTCAAAATTTCAAAGAAATACCGATGACAAGAAACAAGAAAGTTATTGATACTTTAGTTTCAGCCAATCAGAGCAAAGCGCACGTGCATGCGCGTAAAATCAACTATTTTGACCATGCTATCTTGTCTATACTAGTAATGTATCCTTACATTATGAGTTTCAAAAAATTTCATCAAAAAATAGAAAAGTTACGGCAATATCCATTATATTGGTAATTTCACCTAATGCATGTAAGTTTTGCAAGCACGTGCGCGCAAAATGACCTTTTTTGGCAACTCTACATAACATATTAACCCTAAAAAGGTTTCACCTAAGTCGGATGTGTAGTTTACAAGATCACTTTTATATCAAAATTTTCCCAGGAAGAAGAAAAATAATAATAATAATAATAATAATAATAATAATAATAATAATAAGAAACAGTTAAGTAAAAACAATATGTTAAAGGTAACTTTTTGGGGAACTTTTCCTACAGAATATATCAGCGAAAAATAGGATTGGCCCGCTCAGTTAAAGCTCACAAAGATCCGACGTTGAATCAATGTTGGCAATTCAACTCAATTTGAATTCAATGTTTATTCAACGTTAAATTTTCAACGTTGAAAAGTCAACGTATGAATCAATGCTTGTTATCTAGAATTATCAAGGTATAGACCATTTTCAACTTCATTAAAATAACAGTAATTAATAATTAAACAACTGGTTTAATCAATGTTGTGTGCCTGCTGGGAAGCTTCATCTTCCTTATACCATTAAATGAATTTATCTTTTACAAGGGACAAATTCGCAGTTAATTGTACAATGCACTATTATATTGTATATATTATATTTTATGTGCATTAGATTCAAATATAAGTACTTTAAAGGTTTCCTTTTGGAGATTCACATTGACTGTGTTTCATTACGTTCCTTTAATTCTTAATTTAATAACTGTTGCTCTACTTAGTTCTTCTAATTTTCTGGTGCAGAGGTAAAGTTGTCCTGAATCTCTTCTGGGGTACATAATCAACTTAAATTTCAAATTGAATTTGCAGTGTGTAATGAACTATAAGGTGATAAGGAACAGTATTCCAACTCAAAATCCATCAAACAATACAAAGTAGGAGCAGAGTTAACACGAACCTCTAAAATATTAGAGATTAGATCAGTTGTAATGGAGGAGTGAACCTGCTGACCGGCCACACCCGCCGTGTGCTCCTTGTCATGATCGGGAAATAACCGAAAAAATCCAAGGACGGTACAGTGATAAATAATGGACTTAGTCTAACAATTCGTTTAAAAACGTCAGTCAGAATTTGACTCAATGTTAAGTGTTTTTGCTGACAAGGTCATTGTATCGAGCGTAGTACATATTATATCAACTTGTTTGTCAATAAAATACCTCGTTTTTGACATTGTATGAACGTACGTAGAGCATGCTCTTGAGTATCGAATCAACTAAGGGTAATATAAACTTTGTATCCAGGTGATTAAGGTACATTGTTGCATAAGAAAGGGACGTCGACGATTGAAAAGTTTAAAGTCATCACGTTTATCATAGAGCTTGGTTGTTAAATTGCCATTAACGGATTTTTTTTCAAACAGAATATCCATAATATGAAACAGATGCTTCAGACTCTGTTATTTTCAAAGTTTAAGCAATCCTATTTTGTTACGTAAAAGGCGCCAAGAACATGCTCGACAACGTGTAGCAAATTCTACTGTAGATTCCTAATTATACGCGAGGAATTAATTTCCGCGTTATTTCGCGAGAAGCATTACTCGCGAAAAAACATTCCTCGCTTTCATTTCTATGGTGCTGAAATCTATGTAAAATCTGTTGATCAACCGTCCATTCGCGGACTATAATTCTCGCGATTTGACGTTTTAGAGCCAGTTCGCGATAAACAGTACTCGCGAAAAATAAGGAATCTACAGTATTCAGATTTAAAAATTGAGTCTTCAATGTCATGTCTCCAAGGCATGACAATTTTATTTATTATGTACCTAATTTGTATTACTCAATTTTACTGTTAAATTTACGCAATCATGTGATCCGGATCACCACACTGTAGTTTTCTGAATCCCTACCACCACTCTCTGAAACTGATGAAGTACATGTAGTGTGCAAGAAGCATGACGTTCTTTTTGTTTCTGCGTTTAAAAGTCCCTAATTCTAATGTTAAAATACTTTAGGAATGAATATTATACAATTTCTAAATGCAACACGAATTTGAATGGAGAATAGGGCATAAAAATGAACCTTGATATACTAGTGGAGGTTGATCGATTGATTGCGTATTGATTAACGTCCCTTTCGAGAATTTTCACTCATATGGAGAAGCCATCACTTGCCGGTGGAGAGCTGTAAATTTTGTCCTATACTCGCCACTCAGGGCCATTCACCAGGGAGGGATCTTTTCGTGCCAGCACCTACTGCGACACAGAATCTCAGTTTATTCAGTCTCATCTGAAGGACCATTCAAGACCATTCCAGAGGTGGTATCAGGTGCCTAGGACTACAAATGTACCCTGTTAACCGGTCATTCGTATTTATTGTTCTGATAGACGGAACTTCCGTAGTTAAACTTAGTAAAGAAATAAAGGCCTATCAATTTTTATGAATATATCAGCCAAAATACGACCCAATGAGAGGTTATTTGTGTTAACAATGTAATAATATGAATCATAGAATTTACAAATTGTGACTTCAAACGAAACATAGAAATTGCTGGAACACAAATCTATCTTATTGACGGACTTCACAGCTGATGAACAGTCTAGAGTGCATTATAAATGATATAAAAAGAATACTTGTTAACCAAAATATCCTATGCTAGAAAAGTAATGTTTATAATTCATCCAAAGGTTTTAATTTTCAAATTTTTAAAGAAATACTTGAGCCAGAGAGATATTTTGTTAATACATGTATGTCTCGAAAAATGTCAACTTTGTTATGTAAATTTAGAGGTATCAACTTTTTTCTCCCCATTGAAACTAGTGGATGGATTGGTCTCCAAAGTGAACAAAGGGTATGTACTTTATGTTATCTTATAAAGATTGGTGATGAATTTCATTATAATTTTGATTGCAAACAAAATGAAAATATAAAGAGGCTAAGTTAAAATACATGTATATATCAATTTATTTCAGATGCAGAAAAACATATAACAAAAATTGAACAACTTTTTTTTGAACATTAGAGTATTCAGTATTGAAAAATTTATGATGACTGTCAAACGAAAAATAGATGTAAATAGGATTGGAATCTTACCATGATATTTTGTACTCTTTATTATACATGTATTATAATCTTTTTCTATGTCTTTGTCTCTTTTCCTACCACCTCTCCACAATATATGTTTGTACATTTTCGAGAATAAAATCATTGTCATTGTCCTCATTACTTACATAACCACAGAGGATCTCGTTTATTACGGTCTCATCAGGTTTTGTTGAGGATTAACCTTCCTAATGCACAGCAGTGCAGGTGAAATAAAACCTTCGAAGCTCTGCACTTTGTCCTTGGATAAAGCAGTTTTATGAATCACAAAATGTGAAATTTCCTTTAAAAAATGGTGCAATTTATCTAATATGTTGAAGTTATTTAAGTCGTAAAAATAAAAGCTGAAAAAAAATGTGCTAAACTACGTTTTTCTTACTTAAGGTCAAAATTTTGGAACAATAAGATTAAACCTCAAGTTGAAAACAGAAAATTAAACTTTATTAAAGAGACACCGTGAGGCACAAAGGGGGAAATTGACAAATGTAGAATTTTTGTATGACCCTTGTTAATGTTGTTCAATTCAAAAAAGTATGAGGTTTCAGAAAATTAGAGGGTTTCAGAACCTCAAAATTCTTTTTTATTGAGAAAAATAAAAGTAAAAAAAATTGAAGTAAATATAGCGAAATACTTCTTCCTCCCCATTGTACGAGTGCGCTTAAAGTTGAACAAGTTTTCATAGTTACCATGGTCTCAAGTATCCAGGAATGAATGTAAGTAGACAAGAAATTTTGATGCAGTCTTTTTAAAACGTTGTTAGAACATATTTCTCACCATTGCATGCTCCAGTTGAATGTTGTTTACAAGTTCATGTAGGGACTAAATGAAAAACAGCAGGTATTAGAATATGTTTTCAACAGCGCATTCGTTTAGCTTCATGTAATGGTACATGAATATTAACATATAAGTTTTTATGACAACTGAATCTCAGAAAACTTCACATTGACACACACTATATATATCAGCTATATTTATCATATTTTAACTTTATTTTTCCCACGGGAATTTTTGGTTCAAAGGTGATTATCTCACCTGACAGGTGAGATTTACCTGTAACAAAGGTAGTTATGAACTCTGTGACTGATGGTCTACCACTTGGTATACATGATTTTTGTGTGAAATGAGAATTTGGCGGGCGCCAAAATGCCACTTTTGAAGTGGCATAATTATCCGGCACAGTGTTTTTTTTTATACATATAATTTTTTTTCAAGCGAATATTAAATCTACAGTATAGATAGAAACTTGATCACGGAATCGTATGACTGGGTTGCTGTATTTCTATCTCAGGCACAGGCCTAAATAAAATAAAAATTAAAATTCAACTTGATTCCTGTGAAATATTTAGATATTCATCATTTTAATAAAAGAAAAAAAAAATACAAAGATTAATTTTCCGGCCTATATGAATGTCACAAATGTGCTTTATTACTAGAAGAAAATAATTTTCTGACCCCATTTTCCATTGTTTTTGCTTTATGTCTTCTTGTCTGTCATTATTATATATCACTACGTCATCTTCTAATCCGAAATCTATATTGATGATGCAATTTGATTCTAAGCCCACACATAGATTTTTTGAAGATAATTGGCCGTTATAGTGAAGTCCAGGACCGCTCGACAGGACACGGTCAATTCCTTATATTTTTGGGGGCAGGATGGGATAATTACATGTATAATATAGACTAGAGACAGTAAGTACTCCTTTTTGCAATATTAGGTTGACTAGAAGAAATAAACACATTTGTATTTTGCAATTGAAACCTGAAATTTATTGATACAACAGTATTAACAAATCAAGAAGATAACTATCCTTATGTCTTTTCTGACATATTTTATTTTATCACATAAACTCTGCAATAGGACAATGACCTCTGTTTTAGAATACAAACCAAATTCAATTGTTGGAAAGTTGTCTTGAATAAGAAGGGCAGGGGACTTAATATTTTATGGCCATAATATTTTGAACCCCTTCCCTCTAAAATTTAAAGGGCAGGGGGACTCAATGTTTTATGGCCATAAATATTGACCCCCTCCCTCTTAAAAAAGAAGGGCAGGGGGACTCAATATTTTGTGACCATAATATTTTGAACCCCTCCCTCTTAAATAAGAATGGCAGGGGACTTAATATTCTATGGCCATAATATTTTGAACCCCCTCCCTCTTAAATAAGAAGGGCAGGAGGACTCTATATTTTATGTTCATAAAATTTTTAGCCCCTTCCCTCTGAAATAAGAAGGCAGGGGATTCAAAATTTGATGACCATATAATTTTGAACCCCCCCCTCTTAAATAAGAAGGGAAAGGGGACTCGATATTTTATGGCCATAATATTTTGACCCCCTCCTTCTTAAATAGGAAGGACAGGGGGACTCAATATTTTGTGGCCATAATATTTTGAACCCCTCCCTCTTAAATAAGAATGGCAGGGGACTCAATGTTTTATGGCCATAATATTTTGACCCCCTCCTTCTTAAATAAGAAGGACAGGGGGACTCAATATTTTGTGGCCATAATATTTTGAACCCCTCCCTCTTAAATAAGAATGGCAGGGGACTCAATGTTTTATGACCATAATATTTTGAACCCCTCTCTCTTAAATGAGAAGGACAGGGAGACTCAATATTTTGTGGCCATGATATTTTGAACCCCTCCCTCTTAAATAAGAATGGCAGGGGCACTCGAAATTTTATGGCCATGATATTTTGAACCCCCCGCCTTCATGAATTAAAAGGGCATGGGGACTCGAAATTTTATGGCCAAAATATTTTAAACCCCTTCCCTCTAAAATTAAATGGGCAGGGGGACTCATTATTTTATGGCCATAATATTTTGACCCCCTCTTTGAGAAATTAAAAGGGCAGGGGGACTCATGTTATTTGATAAAATAAAATATGTCAGAAAGAACACTTACCAAAATAACGTAAATGGAAGAAAAGAAACCATGATTAACTGCGCGATTTTTCTTAATGTTTTTATTTCTTGATGGTGTCAACATTTATATTAACATTCCGTATAGATACACTGTATACATGACTGTAAGTAAAGTGAATAAAATATTGGAAGTGCATTCCAGTGTATTAAAATACTCCTCTTCATTCTTATATTTTATACTTGATATGCCTCTCACCTCAGTGTTGAAATTGCTATATTTACGACATGCACAATGTCATATTTCTAAATTAAGAAAACAAAATAAAACATGAAATCATAAAACTAAACATAAACACAGGAATACTTTCCCTACTGCATTTTTCCTTACAATATTAATAAAATAAGTTCCTAAGCAAGTAAAATATCACATCTGATAATTGCAAATAACGGTCTATTTTTCTCTATGAAAACGTCATAAAGACATAGATAGAGACAGCCTTGTGGTCTTGATATTAAGGATGTACATGTATTTTTTTCTTAATCTTGTCAAGAGAAATATTTCATTTCTGTGTCTCTGTTTATTACATTCAATCATTTTTAAAATTTAGCAGCAATCACTCATTAAAAATAAAATGCTCTAGGAAACATTATTGATGATATTGTGTTGATTTGGCATCAAACTTAAATCAGCTCATTCTTTCAAAGTAATTTCAAGAAAGGTTTTTGGCCAACCTAAATATTTTTTTAAAGTTTATTTGCCAAACTGTCCATGTTTGTTAAATTCTTATTGCAGAAAAAGCAAACTTCAATGTTGCATACTTGTACAGTTTTTGAAAATGGTCTGGTAGGATCAATACCTTAAGCTTGAATCAACACTAACTCATACAAGAGGGAAAAGGCGACATTTATATGTAGACAACCGATTTTTATCTTTTTTTTTCTCTCGAACTATATAAGTCACGGTTAATGGATATTCCCTTTTAATGAAACAATTCATTTCCTTAAACATCATGATACCTGGTTTCTGTCTTATTTTTCTTTTGTTTATTCACACTATTTTCATTGATAAATCTGACGGAACGGAACTTGATCTGACACGGACCATGCCGTTTTCACCCGCTGTGTTTCATTGAAAATAAAATTGTTTGAATGAATTTCAGCGTTACATATATTCCAGGTTTAAAGTTTAAAATCAATCCTCTTTGGTTTGTCTAATTTATTAGATAAAAGACAAAAAACATCATAGAGTTCAAAAGAGCAGAATCCAATGTGTCTGAAATCACAGTTTTATTTTAAGTTAAATCGTACACAACAACGCGTGTAAGTACACGCAGTTTTATAAATTTTCGTTAGGTATAGGAGTGACTATCAAACTATTCTTTCTATTGAGACATTGATCTGCAAAAATCATCCTCATTCTCTCGTTATCCCAAAAGTGTGATTATTTCATTAAAAGTCTTTGTTTCTTTAAAATGTTTTATGTTGATGCTTATATAATTAAAACTTAGACATAAACATGTTGGTAAATCACGATGAGATTGGTCTGTGCATGAACAATCGTTTAAGTAGTTAACAGTTGTAATTGCAAGAAGGGATTCTTAGTTATAGAATTAAAAAAAATTGCAATCAAAGGGCTCTTCTTTGTCCAATTATTTATCAATTTTTGGATTTCTTTTCTAAGAAATTAAGTCGTATATTTTAAGTTCATGGTTCATTAAGTAAAATATATTGCCAAAATAAAACAAAATCCTCAACAACCAAATGATAATAATTCTTTGCACATTTCGACTATGTTGTGAATTTTCCCCCAGAAATTATAAAGAAATATTTTCGTTTTAGTTCAGAAAGGTCTGTGATAAGCAATAGTGCACAATCTTATTAAACGGAAAAAAAAAATCACAAGAAAATGCAAAGGAACAAAAGACATGTTGCTTTCACAAAATATGACACATGGGATCGTGAATAAATCCATCTAAATGTCACGTCAAATCAGTAGGGAGTCGTTCACTAGTACCAGGCGGAGTTTTGATGGCATTATCAAAAAACAAATTTACTGTTTTTGACCAGACTTTATAAAGTGATCACTACGATATCTTGTTTTCCTTCACAAAAATCTATCGTCTAAGAATCTGATCCCAGAGCAGACGCAGTTCAGCCCAGAGGTCTCACAATCAACCATGCATTGTCGTGATAAGATTAATGGTAGTTAAAGAGATTTCCACTTAACAAGAAACATCGAGTGTCCTTCCAAGTATTAACGAATAAATGAATTGGAAGAGTTGTTTTAAATAGTAACAATCAAATGATAGTCTTTAACAATTTTAATTTGTTTGTTAACATCCATTAGATTTTTTTAATGTTAGAATTCATATTGAAACGCCTTCGGTTGTTGGTGTAAGATGCAAGTTTTGACCTGTGCTAGGCATTGAGGAATGAGGAATCTTTTTGTTTCTGTAACCTCTGCGACACGGGACCTCGGTTTGAACGGTATTACCAAAATAACAGGTCTCCTCGTCCCATAGTAGGACTCGGACCTTTGACGTAAGAATTTAATTTTTACTTTGTGACCCAAGAGCAGTCATATTAATTACAGCGTTAAGCAGGTTACATTTAAAATTGTAGAAAAAATATATAAAAAATCTAGCAAACTTAAAAGGAAGAATGGATTACCTTGAATCAAGGTGATACAAATTTAATTAAACTAAAAAAATATATATTAATCCATGCATGCATCAAATTTTTGTTTGTGTTAAGTATCTTTAAAGGAGAAAAGTATTTGAAGAAAACGTTCAGAGGTTTGCACCATGGGTGAGAAAGAAACAACTTAGTTTCCTGTTAAGGCATTTTGTAATAATTGCTAACATTGTTGTACAAATTAAAAAAAAACAACATTGTTTGAGATTTTTACAGATTTCTTTTATTAGGTACATGATTGACAGCTTTATCTAGAAGACTAATATTAAAGTCAGATTAAGCAATCATTTATATACCCGATTTGTTTTTTATCATGCTTCAAATAAAACCAAATATGAGGAGTAGAGCTATTACTAGTAAGTTTTAATCTTCCTACTGCTTTATGCCGTCTATTTAGGTTTCCAGGGTGATTTCAATAATAACATTTTCATAAACATATTATTGTCCAAGTAAATTGCTATTCTGTTATTTAAAACAAGTCACATGATACAATGCATCACAACAAACATCTGTGAGAAAGACAGTTACATTCATATGTAGCTGAAAGGTAAATAGTAAATATATATTTTTTCATAAATATTGCCAGGAAAAAAGTATCATGTGAATGATTCTGTAATTTTCAAAAAGTTGGCAGAGCTTGTAACTTGGGTCTTATTTTAAGGCCTTTTCTCGGCACTCAGGGCTGTTTAACAGTATGGGCTTCCATTAAGGTCTTTACAAAAAAAATCGCCTTCTTCAATACAAAGACTCGAGAGCCTGACGAAGAAATGGTAACCTATTTTCTATAGGTCTGTTGTGACAGGTGATTACATACCTTTTGAGCATGGATTCAGCCCTCAACCAAATGAGCTACCTTGATGGGCATTTAACTTGTTTTAAGCCTTTATTTCAATTGCTGTTACCCATCTTATTAAGCTTTTCAAAACGTTTTATATTCCCATTATTTAGAATAAGTAAATCTTATACAACTTTCTGAAACGAATTCTAATTTTTATGCAATAAATAGTTTGTTTGGCTTAACTTTTACTGCACCTCAAAAATGACAAACCTTTGTTGTAACTTTATACTATAATGCGATTTGTTCCTTTTGTTGACAAGTACAGCATATTTTCAAATATTAGACAGCTACATCAAGGTCACATTGCTATAAATGTGAGAGGTATTCTTTTACATACATTAAAAAAGATCAATCTTTAATGACTGGAATATTAATATCACCTCCCCCGACAACTCATGCTATGAATAAAATCCTGTATAAATCACAAAGCATAGAAAAAGACACACAGCTTGGCCCTATGATAGTAACTGTTGATTTACAATTTAAATGAAATTATTGTATTAAAGGTCTGTGCACAGTTACACCGGTGGTAAGTTAATGAAATACGAAGTCACAGAAACGGTATCGAGCTCAAAATATTAGCCCTGAACATTACAAAGTGGCAAAATGGGAGCAAAGAAAACACATAGACAACTTGAAAACAATGATCAGAAGTTTTGTTTGTTTGTTTGTTGTTAAACGTCCCTCTGGAGAATTTTACACTCCACCACTTGCCGGTGGAGAGCTGCAAATTTTGTCCTTAACTCGGCACTTATGGCCTTTAAGCAGTGAGGGATCTTTTTCATACCTACTGTGACAACACGGGACCTTGGTTTATATGGTCTCATCCGAAGGACGGTCTCCACGGCCTACAGTTGGATACAAACCCGCGACGGAAGGATCAACTCCTTACCTCGCAAATCTAGAGCTAAAGCTCTAACCACTGCACCAAGCGGGCGGCATATAGATCATTCCATGTTGGCCGTTTATGTCAGGGTCTTCGTTAGTATTGAGCCAATGGAATGAAATATAGGATAGCGACAAAAATTTTTAAAATTTATTATTACAAATGTTTATGAGTTCATATCTTCGTAGACTAAAATGAGGATATACAAGGATAAAATGAGTAACATCCTATATATAAAAAAGGCGCGTTTTGAAAAATTTCTATCGAAATAGTTGTATTTGCACTAAAAAAAAAAAACTCATCCATTCTTTAATACATTTCCGTTTATATACATCTGTATATATACTTTAATTACATTGTGATATATTTTCTGTTAAACCGTACAAAATAAGTTTTAATGCTCAATAAATTCACATCGACATGGGCAACTCATTTAAAATATTCTCATCCAAAGAAGCGGTCTCCACGTTGTCGCAGTTTGATTCGAAGCCGCGACGTCAGTATCAACTCCTTATTCTTCGACTTCATAGCAAACGTTCTAACCTTTGTGCGACGCGAGCGACTAAAAACTGCTGAAAGTTTTGACTTGATGGGATGAATTCAGAAGAAATAAAAGCAATATCGTTCAGTTGTTACTAATAATACATAAGTAGTTATTGTATTAAACACTTTTAAACACATATATTTTATAAGTGTCCTGGCAAAGATTTGATCTCAAACAACTCTCTTTTTTAACCCCAGAGAATGAATTCTTAATAAATCTTCAATCTACATTATAAAGTGTTTAATAATATCGTAAATGTAGATAATATAATGCTATATAATACTTCACTAGGGTTTCTAAGGCGTGAAAATGACGCTTCGCGTAATATATTAAAACAAATCCTCAGAAAAAATCACATACGTAGATGATTCAGACGCATTGCTTTTAATCTGAAAACAAATTCATGATTTTTCTCAATAATAAGTGGTATTACATTAAGGAGAAAGGCAGAAAACTGTGTTTTCTGTAAGAGAAAGAGCAAATCGAGGGCTGCCGTTGACCCGAGATAAGTTCTTTCTCTCACAGACGGGATAGGTTTGAGCCTTTTCTCTCACTTAAAAATATTACTTCCTTTCAGACGGACAAATTTGGTAGCACACATACAATGACCAAATACAAATTTTCATTATTAACAGAATGGACAGTCAGAGGGCATGTATGAGCACACAAGTTTTTTTTTTTTTTACAACCAGTGTGATTCCATATATTCAAATAACAAAATGTCTTGGTCAGTTACAGATAGATTTTTAGGGAGACTAGAATTTAAATGAAAGGATGCTACTCTTTAAATTCAGTTTAAAGTTTGCAATTTAAAGGCATGCATGTTTTCATCCGATGGAGAGAATATATCTGACAGAACTGACAGAATCCTAATCTAATAAACCAAAAGATGCACAGATATATGGACATAAGAAAATACATGTAGAATAGTAAGAGTAAAAGAAAATAATATTCAAATTTTTACCCAAAAATTAACTTCTTCGATCGACAGATACAGATAATCAAATTCGAATCAAATCTGGAAATGTTTATTTGAATTCAATTTTGAGGATATAGATTGATGGTGGCAGTTTGATAATGAAATGCAAATTGTGTTCTGAGTGGTGGATTAGCCATAAGCCAAATTGACACCGGAAAATGTATTTTAAATCAAATTTGGAAATGTTTCAATTTTAATTACTTTTTGTGGAAATACGCATTGCAGCATTGCACACGTAGTGTTCATAGTGCAAAGTGTTTTCTGGGTGATGGATTTTTTTTTTATCAGCCTTACTGCAAGCTTTAAAAAGATTCTTCTCAAGGGAATGATGTTTTCTGACACTTAAATCACTTTTGAAATAGTGTCATTTTAATTTAAGTTTTGAAATAAGGTGCATTATTCATGGATTTAATGTGTGAAATCGAGTGGATGATGTGGAGGCATTGTGCTCTGCATTTACTCAAATATCCATGTTCTTTTTGTTATTCACATGTAAATTAAATGTTAATTGTACAGTGCATTCAATGTAAATGTATTTACTTTTTGTTTCCCTCTTGGGTACCTGTAACTCTCCGATCTGTTAATTTCACTGTCCATTTTTTCTTCTTTTTTTAAAACCCTGTCCATTGCAAAAATAAATGGACAGTTTTCAAAAAAGAATGGACATGAATACGTGCCTAATGTCGAACCTACCCCATTTATTTACATTCCCGTTGTGAAGATACATGTAAATATATATTTTTTCTCAAACTAACTTAATCTTTGTCACAAATTTTCTTTTGGAAATGATATTAAAATGTGTAGGACACGTTTGATTTATCAAGTACATTATTTTTCATCAAACTAGGACTATTTTTTCTGTACTATGATTGATTGTATGTTGTTTTACTTCCCATTCGAGAATTCATCACTCATATAGAGACGTCACCATATAACGGTGAAGTATTTAAATCTTTTTTTACTTTTACTCAGGGCCATTGGGCAGCGAGGGATCTTTATCGTGTCAATACGGGGCCTCAGCTTTAAGGTCTTATTTGAAGGATCTGCAACTTTCTCTTTCAAGTGCCGAGTGCATGGCAAAGAAACAGTTGCTACCCATTTATCGACTAAGGTCAGTCACGACCAGGATTCGAACTCACGACCTCCCGATTACGCTCTTCCGACGGGGCTACCTTGGACGATTCTCTTTCTAGGAGAAATTTTAAATGTATTCACGCGGAAAGATTTATGTCATAGAAGTTGTACTCTGAATTTTCATGTAAATAAATGGTCAATTGATAATTTGGTTATTGTAGAGTCGGCAGCATTAAATTATTTTTCGGTTGTTAATTTAAACTTAGACAAATGAATTTGACTAATATTAATATTTGTACAACATGTATTTGAAATTAAGTATTATGTATCATACATTTTTCAGGCTGTAATTAAGTTAGCCAGACCCTGGTTTCAATATCGAAGAGAAATTCTTAAAATTGTAAATGGTGTTTCGTTGTTTCATTGCTTGAAGTCTGGCCTTCTCAAGAATATTTTAGAATAATTATTGTATAAATTTGTTTAAAAACAGGTTTGGCACTTTAAAAAAAATCCCGCCAATACAAGCAAACAACAATTGTACAGCATTTGGTCAGAGTTGATGAATTAAAAACGGAGATCTGAACTCTAATCCCAAAGAAACATAGAGGGTTATCTTGTGGATCTAATTAAACCAGTTTATCAGTACGTTAGCCAACTAGGGGTATGGATATTCAAAAGTAAAGCGTACTACATGTAGTACTATTAATATGGATGTCAGAGTTTAAGATTTACATATGTTCCTACAGTGCAGGGAAATAATTTTGTTACAGCATCAATGCTGATTTTGGTGCTTCCTATGCTTGCTGATTTTGATGCTTCCTTTGCTTGCTGATTTTGATGCTAGTTATCCCTATCCTGATCCTGGTTTGATCCTTATCCTGATGCTGGTTTGAAACTAGGTCAATGCTAGTAATGCTACCGGACGTAGGATTATCCTGCCGGAAGTGGATAATTCAAAAACAGCATCGCTATTTTAAGCCATTAAAAATAATTTTTGGGGTAATTTTTATTTGTAATTTGTATTAAATGACTTTCCTTTATCTGTTTTCACTTTGGTCAATGCTAGTTCTATCCTTTGCTTGCTGATGCTGATCCAAGTAATGCTGTTTTTTTAAATGCTGATGCTGATGCTAGTTCTATCCTGATCCTACTTATGCTGATCCTGATGCTGGTTTATGTAACAAAATTAGTTCCCTGCACTGTAACTGGTAGTCTCTGTGATTCATCGATTTCCTTCATAGTGAAAGTTTTGAGAACGCACACGAAAATATGGCTGAAATACCACCGATCCTGCGAAAATCAAAGATAATCAATCAGTAAATCAATAATATCAATCAGAGACACAGATAAACAATATATATATATATGGATACATAGATACCATTGGACTTGTTATAGCTTCAGACATTAAAGTACATGTACATAAGAGAAAAAACCCTTCATGGTTATACATTGATGATATTTGTTTCCCTTTTCCTGCCCTCTGAAGTTTTCTGCTAATTCGTCTACCGACACCCTTTCAATGTACATTCCTCATTTTCACTCTGTTTAAGACAAAAGAAAATAATGTATCTTCCAATATATTCTTACTTCTGAAGATGTAAACATCTGTAGTCAAAATGAGAAAATGAACTTATTTTGTTGAGTTCATGGTTCTTTATTATTAACTTGTCACGATTTTAAATATAAAAGCGGATTTCTGTATTCAATGAGCATACGAGCTTAAGTATTGACCATTGAGAAATTTGAGTTAAATGTTACTTTCTTGAAGTATGTTTGATACCAAAGTTTATTATCTTCTCTCTTTCCATTTTTAAAAGGCATTTATAAATGATAAAAACATTGGGTTTTTTTTAGTACGATAAGCAGTTAAAAAAAAATATTCATATCTTAATTAAAATAGAACAAGAAAGTTTCAGTAAGTTTTTACCATTTTCTTACTTTTGCAGAATACTAGAAGATTGCACTTTGAAATGCAAGGTATACAACTGTAACAGTGTAAACCAAAGATAATCAATCAGTAAATCAATAATATCAATCAGAGAAACAGATAAACAATACATATATGTCATCAATTATTGATTCAGGGTCTTTATACATCATGATCGTACATAGATACCATTGGACTTGTTATAGCTTCAGACATTGAAGTACATTTAATTCTTAATACGGGAAGAGAAAAAACCCTTTTGTTATAATTGATGATATTTGTTATAACAAATGCTTGATCTTTTATAAACCCTTGAGAGTTTTACTGATTTTACTGGATATTTTCAATGTGATTTATTGTTCATTTTTCACTCTGTTTAAGACAAAAAAAAATGTATCTTCAAATATATAATATATTATTACTTCTGAAAATGCATTTAAAACATTCAGTGGCAGTCAAAATGAGAAAAATGAACTTATTTTGTTGAGTTCATGGTTCTTTATTATTAACTTGTCACGATTTTAAATATAAAAGCCGATTTCTGTATGCAATGACTGAAACTGGAGCATCATATGAAAAGATCGACCATTGAGAAATTTAGTAAAAAATGTTACTTTCTTGAAGTATGTTTGAAAAAAATGGAAAAAAGTTATCTTCTAGAATTTCCATTTTTAAAAGGCATTTATAAATGATAAAAACAGTGGGTTTTTTAGAAGTACGATAAGCAGTTAAAAAAGTTATTCATATCTTAATTAAAATAAAACAAGAAATTTTCAGTAATTTTTGATCATTTTCTTCCTTTTGCAGAATGCTAGAAGATTGTATTTTGAAATGCAAAATATACAACTGTAACAGTGTAGCTATAGGAACTCATGTATAACACAGTTTTTTTACAATGGCTGCATTCTGTGTCACAAACACATACATTTATGGTCGTATTTCAACCAAATGGAGAGTGAATTATAATAACCTCATTTGATTGTTTTCTTTACAAAAAGTAAAAAAAAAAAGAACAATGGCAATCTCCAAAACTCAGCTAGAAATAATTTCTTCTATCAAGCAAATGAATATTTCATGGATGAAAATCGATTCCTAGGGTTATGTAATCTTTCAGATGATTGGCCAAATTAAATACAAGAAGTTTGTTTCTTTAACATGTTAAAGCTTCAAATAGATCTGAAATAATAAAATATTGGAAATTCCCGTTATAACATCATTTATCTTTTTAGGACTTTTTAATTTACCTTTTCAAGCCTAGTTTTTATTCTTCACATTTTATTTTGATCCTGTTCAAATTTCTATTACATATTTCTTACAGATTTATGGTTTATTTTTATTCATTTTTTTTATCAACCTTTTACAATCAAAGTTTAAATTTTATTGAGAGTCATGTTTTTTTCTGTTTCCATCCTGAATTAAACTGCCTAAAACCTACTATTCTGTGTTAAACAGTTATTCAGAAATGACAAATCACACATCTGATAGCTTAGAGGTCCGTTTTTACTGCTCCCGGTTTGTATAATTCAATAGACTTAAAGTTTTAATGCTTTGTTAATCGTCATATTTCATTGTAATAATTGTACTTGTCTTTAGGCATCAATGTTTTTTCAACTTCTGTTACAAATCGTTAAGACATTACTTATGTTATTATCATGCTGATGTGTTTATGTCTTGCTTCGTTTACCAGAAAAAGAGAAATCAAAAGGCAAATGTATTTTGTCGACAGTGAGTGCTTACTCCTTCATTGTCGCCAGCGTGGCACAGTTAAACTATACGTCGCGGGTTCGAATCCCACTGTGGGACGCGAAGACCGGTCCTTCGGAGAGACCGTGTAAACCGAGGTCCCCTGTCGCAATGGATGCTGGTACAACAAAAATCCCTACTTAATGGCCCTAAGTGCAGAGTATAGGTCAATATTTGCAGTTCTCCATCGGCAAGTGGTGGCTTCTCCATATGAGTAAAAATTTTTTTTCGAGAGGAACGTTGGGGTTTCATCAAAGGTTAACATGACCAAAAGTTTATTTTTACAATAGCTCCAAAACAATGAGAGATATAAAATAAAAACTTTACCAGTATATAAATATGTCATTATTTAACAGATAGAAAGTATCACTTGAAGAGAAAAAAAAAACAAAACAAAAAACTTGGAGACTTATTGTTCACAGAACAATAAGAGGTCTTTGAACCTTCTTTTAATTTCATTTTTTTTTTATATCTGACTCCTTGAAATTAAATTCCATGAATAAGAAACCAAAATTGTCTTAAAACATAGAAAAAAGGAATTTTTTTAAATGACCTTGACCTTTGACCTTGAACAAATATTCAAGGTCAAAGGTCAAGGGTCATAATACAATTGACCCCATGCTTCTATGACTTATAGTTTTCAAGTTATAAGGTTTAATAGTAAGTACAAAGACTTTAAAGGGCAATAACTCATATAAGGGGTCATCAGATCCTTTCGCACTTATACAGTGAAGTTATGCCTAAAGACCCTTAAGACATTAGTGAAGGTTTCATGTGTCTACGATATATGGTTTCGGAATTGTAGCGGTAACAAGGTTTTCTGCACAAAGGGCAATAACTTTTAATGGGGTCAATTTTAAGGGACAAGTATGAAATCTTTGAAATAGTTTTAAGAGTACATATTAATGATGCAAAGACAGACTGTATATGTTAAAAGACAAAAAAGATATAAAAAATGCTTAATTTCTCATTTTTGGAATGACTTTGACCTTTGCATAAATTTTAAGATCAAAGGTCAATAAATCTTATGCAGTTGGTCCCATGTGTCTACGACTTCTCGTTTTGAAAATTTTTAATTATTTGTAAAATTCAAAAAGTTTCAGGGGCTATAACTCATTGAAGAGGTTTACGAATCCTTTCGCAATTAATAGTTTGATTGATTGATTGATTGTATACTGTTTAACGTCCCTCTCCAGAATATTTCACTGATATGGAGACGTCCCCATTGCCGGTGAAGGGCTGCAAATTTAGGCCTATGCTCGGCACTTACGGCCTTTGAGCAGGGAGGGATCTTTATCGTGCCATACCTGCTGTGACACGGGGCCTCGGTTTATACGGTCTCATCCGAAGGACCGCCCCATTTAGTCGCCTTTTACGACAAGCAAGGGGGTACTGAGGACCTATTCTAACCCGGATCCCCACGGGGCAATGAATAGTTTGAAAGGTCCTCCCAAGTAGTAAAGAAACCTTACCTTGGAAATGTCTTTCTTACTCTCCAGGTTTTTTCCTCAGCCCAACATTCAGTAGACATTGGTGAAGGTTTCATACCTCTACGGTTTACGGTTCTGCCGGAGGAGTAGCGATAACAAGCATTTCTTGCGTAAAGGGCAGTAACTTCGAAAGGGATCATAGATCGAACATGGGGGGTTATTTTTCGGAATAACTTTTAATATCCAGTATCATGAACTATAAAGATTTTCGATAAGTCTTGCGGTTTCAAAACATCTCCAGAAATAAAATAATAATAAAACGAAGCATTTCAAGAGGTCTTTCCACAGAAAGGTGGAAAGACCTAAATATTTATCGAAATAAATATTTTTAAAAGTTGCATATTTAAAAATATGCAACTGATTAATTCTGTATTTTTAGTGAAAATCATCATTGCAGAAATAATATATGCTTATCAATGAAGGGCAAGTTGGACGTGAATGGCCTTTGAAAGGCTCTTATTGAAAGACCCCTATGAAATCCACCATAAGCAATGTACTTTCGGATTCAGATCTTAATATCTGGACAAAAATAATCAGGGAAAACAACTCTCAAGATCCTATCGAAGTCCAATTTGCTCTTCATTGATGAACATACTGAGTATATTTTTTCTGCAATGATGGCTTTAACTAAAAGTATGGAATTCAAGAGGTTTATTTTTTAAAAACATAGACATATGTTTAAAAGATTGATTGATTGTATATTGTTTAACGTCCCTCTCGAGAATTTTTCACTCATATGGAGACGCCACCACTTGCCGGTGGAGAACTGCAAATTTTGTCCTATGCTCGACACTCAGGGCCATTGAGCAGGGAGGGATCTTTTTCGTGCCAGCACCTACTGCGACACGGGACCTCGGTTTTTACGGTCTCATCAGCACCTACTACAACACTGGACCTCGGTTTCATCCAAAGGACCGTCTCTATGTCCCGCAATAGGATTCTAGCCCTCGACGTAAGGATCAACTCCTTTTACTTTGCAACTCTAGACACTATGATCACCGCTCCACATGAGAAAAAATTAATACTTATATCAGATAGTCTCATTATGAAACTCAATAAAGACACAATATTTCATCACCTTTCAGTTCTGACTCCCCTTTCTTCTATCAATATTCAGGCACGCTATTTGTTATAAAAGCATCCAAGTAAAGAAAGAGAAATAGTTCCGGGGTCATTCAAGATTAATGTTAAACAACGGATTGTACTGGAAAAAGTTTTTTTTATCGTTACACACATTTCCAAGAGTAAAAATTAGTTCTTTATCATGTCTTGTTGTTATGAACTCTTTCAAGTAGCATTTGTGTAAAAAGCGCTCTGAACAGCAGAAGCTTAAAATATATTTAAAGATCTTCTCAAAATGCAATAATTTGACTGCAAAGGATTTATTATTTTGTAAAATATTCATGGAAGAAAAGGCCTTGTTTTGACAAAATGATGACGCGTGAGATTGTGAGTAGTTAGAGCTTAGCGTCACGTCAGAACAGTGGGGCGTCAGTCATTAACGCTTGCCGGAGTATTTAATGGGGATATTGAAATTCTGATTATTTTTACCAGACGTCATAAACTTAGTGAAGGAGCTCCTAATTTCTGCTCCAAAGTACAAAGAAAGAGTATCCTCGGAAATCCGCGTTTCTAATTATCTGAAAGAGGAATAGAGAACGGTCGCAGTTCGGACCAAAGGTCTCACAATCAACTATGCATTGTCGCAATGAGATTGATGATAGTAAAAGAGATATCCACTTAACAAGCAACATTGAATTGAATGTCTTTCCAGAAATTGATATTTGTAGTGCATAAATGAGTTCGCGGAAAACTTGTCTACTGCGTTTTATCCACAAATATTTAGAAGTGTTTATTAGTATTTTGTGTCCAAAGTCGATTTAGGAAAAGTATTCATAAATATAAGATTAACTCTTTTTATTTCATATTCAAAATCAAAAATTACAATATCAAAAACACTACATGTATGTTAGAAACACAAGACTAGTTACATTTCGAAATGACAGCTAATATGCACGGACATATAAATAAATAATACGTACTCACATTCTTCTGCATAACAAATGAATAAATTAACACTTTATTCTATGTTTGGAATCAATAACTCTTTTTTTCTAGATCAACGAGTTACAAATCCGAAGCTACATGCATTATTAAAGCTGCAAGTACAGCATGTAGTGTTGTATGACTGCAATATTAATTTTTTGTCGTTTAATGTTCAGAAAAATGTCAAGAAGTTACATGTAAAATTTCTTTAAGTAAAGCTAAAAGAAGTATAACTGGGTTAAAGATTTAAGTATTTAAGAAAAATAACTTGATAAAAATATATAATTAATAACAGTAATTTGATCTGATGATCCATATAGTGCGTGTACAGGCGCTGATTTTCAAATCAAAAACGAGAGGTGAAGCGTCGTTTGATTTAATGATCTGCGCCTGATACTACAGGACGTGATACAGCGCCTTTGTTGGCAAATATTGGCTTACCACAAAAAAAGTCAGTGTTCAAAATCACATAAGATCCCCAGTTTATCGTGTATATCGCAATCAGGCCGTGTTGAAGAGTATGTCTACTGAACTAACACTTGTTGTTAAATATATTTTTTTAATGTTTACTCTCTATCGTACGAAAGCCCAGAAGGCTCATTCGAGATTCAAGTTTCGAAATACGAGATTCGAAATTCGAGATTCAAAATTCGAGTTTCGAAATTCAAGATCTAAACTAACCAATCAAAATCGGGTTTAACTTTTGATTACTTCCCTTTGTTACGTTTTTACTATCAAGAAACCGTTGAGTATATTTATGATAAATGGATCATTTGCTAAAATGATAATGCAAGAAAAAATGTTTTATGTATTAAAACGAAATAAAAATAAAATTTGGATTACATTTTGAAAAATACATATATAATCTTATTTTTCTAATTTAACAAAACAGTAAATACGTATATATGGAATATTATATGGTCTTATCATTGACTTGTGGATCAAGTAGGTCAACTAATTTTAATTCATCAGATCATTGCTGATGAAGAATGTTGCATTTGATTATAATTAGATATGAAATATTAAGAATCGTACCTACACTGCACAATAATTTAAGGGTATATATTTCATTACATTTATAAAGGGTACATTTGTGCAGTGAGACTTGACTGCTGAATCGAACTTCGTTATATAAGGTTTTATAAGAGTATATTTTAGTCTTTGGCCATAAAGCTATGGTCAGAGACTAAAATATAACACCATAACGCTATATAGTTCTGCATCTAATTTACACTCATCTACTATTTGATATAAGATAAAATAAATGCCGCATTTATTTTAATTCATATTGCCAAACTGTATTGTAGACATAATTTCTGATTAATTCAAGAAATCAAAGCCTTAGATGAAGATAAGTAATTAAATACTTAATTTTTATGTATTTTCTCTATCAGGAAAACGAACGCGATTTTTGTTTATCAATACTACGTCGTCTTTCAAGTTTCCAGCCTTTCAGTGTGATTGGAAAAATGGGCAGGCGGGGTGGGTAGGGGTGGGGTTATTGTTAATCTTTAGTCATTTGACACGTATTCATAACTTTATTCATATGTCATAATTAAAGCCCGTAAACAAAGTAGACAATACAAAAATATATATATTCCTGATATATGTATTCTATTTACATGTAATATTTAAGAAGCCATAATATAAATTGAAGTATATCTTGCTGATCAAAAATCCAATGATTATTTAAATTTCCTTCTAATATATATAACACTCTTTCTTGCATTGTAATTTAATTAAATGACTTATTTGTTATTTATATATTAAACGATTTCTTGATAGTAAAATCATAATGAAGGGGAGTAATAAAATCTTGAACCTGCTTTTGATTGGTTAATCTGGATCTTGAATCTCGAAATTCGAATTTCGAATCTCGTATTTCGAACCTTGAATCTCGAATGAGCCTTTTGGGAGCTTTTGATTGATTAATCTGGATCTTGAATCTTGAAATTCGAATTTCGAATCTCGTATTTCGAATCTCGTATTTCGAACCTTGAATCTCGAATGAGCCTTCTGGGCTTTCGTACTATCGACAAGGTTGAGATATATATTTTTTAACGCCAGAGTCAGTAATTCATCCAGTCGTGAATGTTGATATTTTTGTTACCTATCTTGTTCACATAATAATTTCTGCTGGTCATTCTATTGCTTATATTAACCTTTTATTTCTTAGAATCTCGGTCAATTTTCACATTTTGCATTTTATTGGTATTTTTTTTTTATATCCGGTCCGATTATGATTACTTCATGGTATGGTCAGTCAAGAAAACGTGAAAGTGATCAAGAATTCGCAAAAAACGTTTTTTTTCTCCATTCTTTTTTTTATTTAATTGCATGTTTATATTTCATATGTACAATTTATCTATGGTTCATATATTTGAAAGTATTATGAAACAATATTCACATTATTGACAAATAGAAAGTTTCTATAGACTCCCCCTGGAAGTACTTAGAAGCTATTAATTATATAAAGCACATTTTTCTGCCATTACTGACGATATAATTTTAAATAATAATGGCTTAAAGGCATGGTCAGTCATAATACATGTAGTCCATCTTTGGCTTTTTATCGAAAAATATCAGCGATGATACGATAACAATTATTTTAGAGCTGTGAAAGGGTCTACATGCACATAGACAGCAAAATGTACAAATAAAATGACATGTCCATGATAACAAATGATGAAAAACAAGAACACAAAAGAGAAATAGAAGTACACTTTGAAAGGGAAGAAATTTCAAGTGTAAGAAAATGACATAAGTTTTGTATACCTAAGGTACAAAAAAGTTCCCAAACGCTTTAATTTAAATTGAATGAAATATGTATACATCTCAGATAAATAGGGGAGGGATGTTCTTTGTGGACTTTTGCGATGACACTGATTTTTACAATAGACGGCTTCCTTTTACACGGGGAAAATATACGGGAGCTCTTTCGTGAAAAAATATTGATCTTAACATTTAACAAAACGATAATAACGGGCTATTTCAAAGATTTGACTAACTCCTGCCGAGTTTACTTTCCAAAATGTGTTTCCTTCTTTATTTATTTTCTTAAGTTATTGTAAATAAATGGATATACTATCTCTCGTGAATATGTTATCTTAATTAATTTTATTCTACCACCAATTATATCTTTTGTTTGATGAATATAATTTCAAAGTCCCTAATACCCTAACTTTTACCTCCGTGCTTGTTTTCTTATCTATAATCAATTACGTTCCTCCGTACATGACGCAGGTTTAAATGTCCTAGTAAGACGTCAACTGTTAAAATCAGTGTCCTTGCAAAAGTCCAGTAAGATTATATTCACCTTTTTCATATCTATTAGGAATCAATTAACTGATAAATGTACTTATGTTAAAGAACGTTATCATCCTTGAAATTAAAAAATGGTAACAATAAACAGTGTTCAAGCTAAAAAAAATTCCATTGAAACATAACAAATCGAGAGCAGAGTAACACAGACCTTTAAAACAGCATAGTTGGGATCAAATGCCATAGAAGAGCAAGCGTCCATCAAGACCTGTCACTCTCACCGGTTGCTCTTTGCAATGATCAGGAAATCGGAAATTGACAATTCAATATGGAAAGACATAGTATTTGATAATTGGTATGAAAAACGTCAGTTAGTAGTAGATTAAGATAAATTGTATTTGCTAAGAAGGTCACTGAATCAACAATACAACTTATGTACAAAATAATGATTTTAAAGACACTGCTGATATCTTTGTATGTCAACTTATGGATCAATATCTTGGCAAGCCTCTTTATTGAAACATGCAAGTGATAAGAATATATTGATAAAGAAGAAAAGGACGTTGATGATTAAAAAGTTGAAGTCATCACGTTTATCATAAACTTTCCAAATCATGACTGACGCAAAACTCTGTTTCGACCAACGAATTTGTGAAATGTTGACTTGAAACAAGACCGTTGATATTTTTGCTGCATCAACTTGTGTGTCAATAGCTAGGCTTGCTCTAGATAGTGTTCGGACGTAAAGTATGCTCTTCATTATCGAATCAACCAGAAGATTTTAACACAGATGAAGATTTCATGAATATATTTCTACACAAATATAAGAGAAGTTGACGTTAAAAATTGAAGCCGTCACATATGTTATAAAGATTGATGTTAGATTGCCTCAACGTCTTTTTTTTCTATAAAGTATCTAAATGTAAAAACAAATGTGTAAGGCGCTGTAGAAAGTTTATTTGAAATTCACTAGGATATATCGACATTTGAATAGAAGAGACTGTTTTTTACGGAATTGTAAATAACGTTATAATTTTGTATAGTGTCTTATATTTTATCTTCTTATCAACACTTAAAGTGTATTATCTCCTTATTTATATACATATTTTGAATTGTATTAAGATTTTTGTACATAATTAAAGGCAACTTCTTTTGTTTAGTAGATTTCATTGTTTTTTTATCGACTGAAATATTATATTAATTTTCAGATACCGAACGAAACACGATATTTATTCATATCTATATAGTGTTTTCGATACGAAAAAATAAATAAATATTTATATTGATATAGATATATGAATATTTTCGAGAAAGATGTCAGAAAATAGTGTTTTTGAATAAACTTCGCGGGGCGGTAATTCTAATGATTCTTCACTTCACTCGGGATTCAGTGAAAGTATGTGTACCATGAAATAATTTTTGCTATCGTGTACGATCTTAGGCTGAAACAAATTCAAAAATATTTGAAAAAGGGAGAGCGAGATACTTCAACAGTTAGATTTAAGCATTGTCATAAGGGGTTATTGTACCCATCACCACTTTGAAGAGGGGGATCTGATATATTCTATCATGGTTCACTGTTTATATCTTTTGAGTTCAGTAGGGGAATTGTAAATCTTTTTTTTTTTTTTTTTTTTTTTTAATGCTTTATTTTTGGAAATGTTTATACTTACAAAAGAAACAAAATACACACACAAAACACACCCTCACACACCACACACACTCTGTGCACCTTTCCCAAAATACCAGCTTTCATAATTACCTTAAGTAATAATTTGAATTATGTATGACAAATCAAATCAAACATTGCCCATTTACTATACATTCTAGTTCTACAATGAAAATTGCTCTCACAATATTTTTCAATTTTCCTGTAATACTTAAAAATGTTAACAGCTTCTGTAAATTTAGGTATAGTACATTGAGTTCTTGAGTAATACAAATACTTTTTTCCTAACAAGATGAGAAAATTTTCTAAACAACTTCCTTCAATATTACCCAGCATCACCTTTTGTTTTGAAACTACATAATCATTTTCAAAAGCTTGATACCAATTTTCAAAATTTTCCCAAAAAATAGTTACATGTTTACAATCATAAAAAAGATGAATCAATGTTTCTGGATCTGTTTTACAGAAAGAGCAAAGATTATTTTCAGCAATTTTTATCTTGTGAAGAAAAGAATTTGTGGCAAGGAAGCCCATAAGAATTCTATATTGAAAGTAAATTATTTTGGTGTCCTTTGTGCAAATTGAAGCATTCCGAAGAAAAAATTCCCAGTGTTTTTCTGTAAAAGGTTCATTTAAATAAATCTCCCATTTTAACTTTTTGGATTCTGGTGCCACAAAATTCTTATCTTTTATAATTTTATACAAAAATTTTATACTTGTCACAGACATCATTTTTTGTATAACACATTTCTCTGGTGCTGCATGTTGATTTCCTCTTTCTGCCATATAAACAGTTATTTCCCTTTTGACTCTTGCTGGTACTCTTGATACAATATTAAAATAATTCAAAAAATTATTAGTACCAACTATTTTTTTAACATCATTAAAACACCTAAATTTTCCATCGTCCGACAACAAGTCTTTCAATACTTTAATACCTTTTTCCACCCAAGTCTTGTAAAAACTCCATTTTTTGACATCAACAAAATTTCTAATATCAGTATATAAATAATCTGTAGCACTCAAAGAATCTTTTTTAACAATTATAAGAGCTTTTATAACATCTTTCCAAAAATCATTGCCTATATAATTCAAAAATTCTGAGAGTTTTTCTTTGGTTAAATAAAAAACAAAGTTAAAATCTTTTTGATTAAAAATACAGGATAATAATTGCTGCCATGCTCCACTGTTGTCTGTAAGGACTCTCTTGACCCATTTAAGTTTTATATATGAAATAAAGGAGGATAAATGGATCATGTTTAGTCCACCTTCTTCAATTTTTCCTATCAACGTATTTCTTTTTACTTTTTCCACCTTATACGCCCAAATAAATTGAAATAAAATTTTATTGATCTAATTAAGTAATTCCTTTGATGGATTTGGAAGAGCTGAGAATAGGTGCACAAATTTTGGAATAACAAGGGTTTTAATGACTGGAATTGTAAATCGCTTACGAAGCAAAAATAGAAAGTAACAATATTATCAAAGCAACACTGGCTATGTACGTTGTAAGTGTCTGATGTTGTTTCACTCTGTGGTATACATAGGATATGACTCATGAACGCGAACATCCACATTCTTGAACGCCCCCCCCCCCCCACCCCGAATAAAAAAATATAAACAGTGAACCATGATAAAATATATCAGATAAGAAATAACTATCAGCACATCAGATCTGACTTATTGCTTACAATAATATAAAATAATTTGTGATTTCAGCAAATCTGTACAAGCTTAGTCACAAAGTTTAAAGGAGGAAAGTGTAGTGTCAGCAAAAGTAAATATATAACAAGAAAAAAAAACAGACTTAATAACCCAACTTCGAGATTTTTTCTTTATTTTGGGGATATATTAGTGGATCTCTGCTGTACTCAGTTTTTTATAAAGCTGGATGAGGGGCACAAAGATACCCTTGTCATTCTCTCTTCAAAAGTGGTGATCTGTTCAATAGTCCTCTATGAATCTAACTGTTGATGTCTATCCATCTCCTTTTTCAAATATTTTTGAATTCATTTCAGCATATAATCGTACACAATAGCAAAAATGGCTACATGGTACACAAGCTTTCACTGAATCCCGAGTGAAGTGAAGATTCATTAGAATTCCCACCCCGCGAAGTTAATTCAAAACCACTATAATTTCCTTTCTTCTTCCTCGCAAATATTCATATATTTATATCGATATAATTATAAATTTATTTTTTCATATCGACAATACTATTGATATGATCAAATATCTTGTTTCGATCGATATCTGAAAATCAATAATAATTCAGTCGATAAAACTTAAAGCAATAAAACCTACTAAAGAAAAGAAGTTGCATTTAATTATGTAAAATATCTTGATACAATTTAAAATGTGTGTAAAAATAAGGAGTTGTAACACTTAATATGTTTATAAGACGATAAACTATAAGAAATATACAAAGTTATAACACAACAAGTGTAGAGCCATTTACGCTTCCTTTAATTTTATATATATACATTTGTGGTATCTCTCCATTATATAAACATACAGAGAACAAATATCTTCAATTCTGTATGAAGTTTGTCAGAGGTCAGGGGTCAATAGTGACCTAATCACACGGCGCAATAATATCTACCGGTACATCAATATGAAATGACTTGCTCTACATGTATAAAAATGAACAAAATAAGCAAGTAAAATAATAATTATTTTATTTACAATGTAAACAAGTTTTTCACACAGTTTTTTTTTTGGTTATCGATTTAACCTGTGTACATAGAGAATATATACTGATAGAAACTAGATCTAGCCTTCGTAAGTTTTTTATACAAGTTTTATGTCACTTTTGTCAGCTGCACAGTCTCTAAAGTTTATCCTTATTTTTGGGGTAGAGCCCGGTAGACCCTAAGTTAAATCTTCATGATAAACTATTTTTTTTTCTGACATTAAATTCTACTCACGATAAATGTGTAATTCTGTTGGAAAATATCAAACTGACATAGCATCACAATCACGCCACGAACAGCTGATAAACACCTCGGCGTTGTCGTAGTTCAATGTAAGCTGTCGCCAGTGTCTCCGTGTTTACATCATAATTATACATTTAGTTGATGAAATCGTAGATTGAATGTTTTTGATCAAATTTAATGCTTGATTGCAAATTAACTGGCTCGGTCAAGTTTTTCCATCCATCGGATCCATCCCTCACTTTCTAGCGACCGAAATTCCTCCAACTTCTTATCAGCGATCTTCAGACGTGTTTCTTGTGTCTTTTCAGCATTGATTATCAATTTTCACGAATAAAAATATTCCCAGACAACAATCTTTTCACTAGTTCTGATCACAAGTAGCCTTTCACAAAATATTCCCTTCGAAATAGAATCCTTCACCTGATGAATTCGAAGCGTAACCGCCAATCAAGCCGATTTACACCTTGCGTCATTTTTCAAAATCTACGACGTACGGTTAGTGCAATAATTAATATTTGAAAATTTTCAATTGTCTGTCTCAAATGTATATATAAGTAATAAATAACAAGTTTATAAACTTCAATGGGAATTGAAGTGGGTCGGTACGTGATCAAATCTTCTGAGAAGGCCTTCGGCCTTCACAGGATTTGATCACGTGACCGACCCACTTCAATTCCCATTGAAGTTTGTAAACTTGTTATTTATTTCTTAATTGATTAAACTTCGTAGATGAAGTACATTAATGCCGAGTTGAAAGACACAGCGTGTATTTTCTTCTTTTATTTATGTTTTTGAATAAATTCAGCATCATTACAAAATTAAGTAGTTAGGAAGACATAATCTCCAAAATCTACATATTGTCAATCAATAAGTCAAGCATCTTTTTAACATCATCTTCAGAGTATTTGTGTGTGTACAATCGGAATGATTTTAAACAAAATAATTTTGTAAATGAGAAATGACAAGTTTAATAAATTTAGTGCATGTTCTGCGCCTTTCGAGAGATGTATATGATTTCCTTCGAACCAGTTAACAATTGCGAGATGAACAAAACCACTTTGCCTGATGATAAATTTTACAATGCTTTAATTTTCTCTTATGTACAGGAGGCTACTGGGTTAGGTACTTCTTGTACCGTGTTTCTTTTCTAGGTTCTAATAAATAGAGGAGAAATCTAATGTCTCAATCTTCTTCAGGTTTACTACACGAAGATCTTAACATTATTTCCTTAAGATATTTGTCACTGGTACTAATAATTCTAATACTTGATTATGCTCTTAAACCTTAACGTTTTAATAAATTTCTTCTTCGACTGGCCCTGAATCAGCCGTTCACTTCCTCAGCTAACTTCTTCCCAGATAGCTTCTATCCCGTGTATCTTCACTTATGATACACTTTGGCTAGTCCATACTAAGGGTTGTCATTATTTTAGGTTATCATTTCGTTTAACACCTTTACTCTTTAGCAATTACAAATACATGTAAAACAAAGATTACGAAAAACAACTTAAGTTGAATTCGTTGATTTCGATATTTCGATATTTCGAAAACCAGAGTGACATTGACATCGTTATTTAAAATTAATAATAATAGCACGTAGATCATCAGGCACTTTTAGTTACAGCAGTAAGTATTCATCTTCAGTTTTAGAATTTAGTGTTTAACATATTTACTCAACACTTATATTGCTTGTAGAATTTTTTTTCAAAATTTCTTTAAATTTGCTCTGGTCGGAACACAGGTGAAGAAATATTTTTATTTGTTTGGGTTAAAAAATATCACATTAATAGTGAAAAATATCTTAACAATTAATATTTAAATATTAATCGGAGCTTTGCTTATTCATTGAGGTGAGGTATTGTAAATGTCAGCTTTAAAGACAGATGAAATATATGGAGATAACGAACATCATTCAAACTCAAAAGTCCATTCAACAATACAAAACATAAGTAGAGCAAATAAGCACCTCCAGAACCTGAGGTGGGATTAGACGCCATGGAGATGAGAGGTAAACCTGTGTTTATTATAGTTTTTTTAAGTATAATCGCCACAATAGTTGTATAACTTCCAGAACCGATGAGGATCATGCAGGGCCAATATAGATTTGCAGGACTGATACGGTTTTTATTTCACCACTTGTAGATCAAAATCATTACTTGTGACATTACACCTACACACCTGGGCCGATTCGTTCCTATGAAATATTGGCTGTATCACGTAAACCATCATTAAACTAGGCTTACTTTACAGAAAACATGGCATAACATGCTGAATTCTAAGCATTAACGAACATGTGATTTTATAAGGATATCGCGACATGTTTCTTGGTGTGCTACCTTGAAGATTTTTTATCGTATTATCGTATGTCAGATGCATGTTTCTTATCATTTTGAAAGCGCTACGTTTCCTCTAAGCGGTAAACAGGCAGTCGTATCACAAATAATAGGCGGAGACGAATATCAAGTTACTTTGTACATGGAAATCTAAGGTTTGTTGAAGTTCACGGAATCATCAGAGGTTTGCCGAAAGATATATTTAGTTCACATTCTCTTGATTTTAAATCAGTGTTCTTTGAAAAAATAAGCTTACAATTTTGTCAAGTAGAAGTTGCTGTATGTTACTAAAAATGCAACAAACATATTAAAAGCAATTTTCATATCACATGCTATGATCAGCCCTCTACGATTTGGCCCTCCCCTAACAAAAAAAAAAAAAACTAAAGTTAACTATAGATTACTATAGTTAACTATAGTAAATCAAAGTGTCAAAGTTTTCGCCAAAGTTTTTCAAAGTGTCAAAGTTTTCGCCAAAGTTTTTCAAAGTGTCAAAGTTTTCGCCAAAGTTTTTCAAAGTATCAAAGTTTTCGCCAAAGTTTTTCAAAGTGTCAAAGTTTTCGATAAAGTTTTTCAAAGTGTCAAAGTTATCACTATAGTAAATCAAAGTTTTCAAAGTGTCAAAGCTATAATTATAGATAACTATAGATAACTATAGTTAACTATAGTATTTTTTTTATTAGGGTCAGTTGAATATTTTATGTCTTTGGGTTGATACTGAATATGGTATTGAAAAGGATATACAAATATATTATTCTATGTATGAAAATGAATCAATTAAGCTACTTAATAAAAGAATATCTCAGTTAGGTACTTAATAGAAACTGCGTTTATGAAAGTAGTTCACAAAACAAGTAAGTTCTACTTAATAAAAGGATTTAAATACATTGAAGATTACTGAAAGGAACATTCTGATTTCCCTAAGATAAGCCATTAATTGTGACAAAATTATAAAATGCTCTTGTAGGGAAAAAATCATATAACATGCTTATGGGTTAAGTTAAATATAATATGCCAACAGGGATCTTAATTCGATTAATGTGTATGATGTCTGTGATGTTTTTGCAGTAAATAATAGTGATTGTTTATTGTGATATCAATACTGGGCATTATTGATTCTTCTAAATCGTTAAGTGCTTGTCTAAAATTATTACATGCAATAACGACTAATAAGCCATTACCAGCAGAAAAAATGGCACAAGCTTCCTTTGAAACCCTATTCTGTGGTTGTTTCCTAACTGCTTTTGAAAACAGCAAATACTCTCAAAGAATGATCAAGACTATCGGTAATCTGATGCAAAGCCCGTCACTTTCTGGTAACCGGGAAATGACATAGAATTATTAAGGAGGTCTTGACAGAAATCCGGAATAAATTTTTCTTATCGGAGACGGAAATGTGGGAAGGGTTGCTTTGCCCAGATTTGTAAATATGCATGTCTTTTGGTTAAATCCAGTAGGATATGCCCTAGTTTTTTTTTTATTTGAAAGGATTTATTACATGTAAGGTTTAATAGAAATTCAATTTAACCGGCAAACTTCCTGGAAACATAATTAAGAACAATGTTTTTGGTTAGTATTTTAAAGGTTTTTTTCCTAGTGTAACCTGTCCAGTGTTTGTGCCCTGTTGATTTTCAGTTCTTGAGATTTGATTTAAGTAAAAAATACTGATCTTTATTAAATGATACATCAGTCTTCCTGTCCAAACTTTAACTTCAATACATAAAAATTAAAATTTATAAATAAATAAAACTAAATGTATAATTGGAATTTACATACAATGTATATTTTATTTATAAAAGAACAGTATTTTATCCCAAAGTCCTTTGAAACAATATGAATCTGCAGTAGAGCACACACAGACCTCGGCAACAGAAGCTGGATCAAGTACAATGGAGGACTAGGAATCTCCTGTCTACCGGTAACATCCGCCGTGTTCTCCTTGTCCTGATCAGGTAAACGGAAAAATCCGTAGAAATTTCAGTGTGTAAATAATGTCCTAACAATTAATATGGAAAACTTCAGTCAGCATGTAACAAAAAGTCATTGTGTCGACCATAGAACTTGCGAAATGATGATATTAAACGAGACCTTCTTTCTTCAGCTTTTTTGGTTTATAACTTGACTGTATTCTTGCGTATTGAATCAACTTGGAGACATACGCCGCATATATAAGTGATTAGGATATATTGGTACTTAAGGAAAGTTGACGATAGAAAGGTTGAAGTCAAAATTTGCCAAATTCAGTAGCAGAATTAAGCTACTGTGTAAATGTCTTATTCAGGGCATGGAGGGGACTTCTTAACTCTAAATTCTCACGTCTTCCCTTGTTGAGCAAAACGACTAAGAGATTTGTGAGCCTCAATGATGCTAACATTGTGCTACCCACGCTAACTGTTGCTGGACTTCAAAAGAATGTTTTTAAAAATGAAATAGGGCAAGTCTCCGATCTATCTCTAGCAAGCCTCAAATATTTCCCAATTCACATATTTTAAACCCCCAATATTAGGCAATCTTTCTAGATCTGTGAACAACCTGCAACATTGTACAATTCACTTGTGCACGGACAACTTACTATAGACAATCTACCTGCTTGTAGCAGGCCTCTTTATTAGACAATCTACCTGTCTAAACTTACCTTAATATTTTTTATTCCTCTGGTTGGGAAGAGAGTAAAAAAAAAAAACTAGTAAAAATTAGACATATGATTTAAAAATTTATTTCTAATTTACCATACGCGTTTCATTTGGGGTCTAAACAGAACACATTAGTTTTATTTTCCTTGAAAGGACTTTTCTAACTTAAATGCTCCCTCGGCTGAAAACATTCATAGATACAATTTTCATGTTTTAGGACTGAATAGGATTGCTGTTTCTAATACGGTTATATCAATAATTGATAGATTAATAATGATACAGCTATATTATGGGTTATGTACATTAAACCTGGAACCATATAAAAGAAGAAAACTGGTGAACAAACAGAATATAAATAAAGGGTTCAATTTACACCCTATTAAGACGCATTATTTTATAAGGTAAAAAAGAATAATAAAGAATCATATACATTAAGAATATGACAATTTTGTCATTTTAACGGTCAGGTCAATAAAAGGTCTGACATAGAAGTCTAATGAAAAAATAATGAAGCGAAAATAAGCATAAATGGGCAGTTTAAAGCATCAATCAGGATATAGTATAGATATCAACAACTCATAAAAATTCTGGATATAGAGCTTTCTTTCTAAATATTCCCTGAGGTACATCAAAGAATTGAAACAAATAATCTCATGAATTAAAGACTACGCTGTTCTGACGATTGGATGAAAAGCTTACACAGAATATATACGTGTTCATAATCCACTGCTGTAGGGAAGTGGCTTTGACCAAAATAAAATTAGTAAAGGAAAAAATAAAAAAGAGAAATGAAAATAAACAATATATAACTTTAATAATATGCCAATACTCTCTCTCTTTCTCTCTCTCTCTGATAAGAGGACATGGATTCAGAATATAATACTGTATATTTAATGCATGTTCAGTTAAAATGGATTTTTCATTAATATGAATTTAACATTAAAATGATTATAAAAAATATATGCTACCCACATGTATGGCGGGAGTTGGGTGGTAAATGTAAAAAAAATATATAATTATTAAAATGAATGCTCCCTTCAATCCCATTATACAAATTATTATTCCAAATATATAATCAATATGCTCCGCAAAGTTATCGTTATAAAAAAACAAGTAATCGATAAATATAAAAATAATGATAATGTCATAAAATAACCTGATTTTAAACATGCTTGTACACTGTTTTTGCAGTGTGTCCAATGTCTCTTTTGTGAAATAAATTTGGTTTAAAAAGAAAATAAATAATTCAGCAGTCCATATAAATCGTATAAAATACATACGGATAATCCACGCCAAAACCATTAGATGACAATAAAGGCATAACTCATTATTTGACTTGCTCCCTCATTATAAAGCTACCTCCTCCATACCAATTCATTTATAGCCAGTTCGGATTCATTACTTACCAAACGCGTGCAACTTTTGAACAGGTAATGATAAAATGCCTATACCATCTAGTGTGGCATAATATTCTGTCATATTGAAATGAAAGACGTTTCGAAATATTTCATTAGTACCACGGACAACTGACATTTGAAAAAAAAATAGATTGTATTCTGTTATTCTTTTTAATTATTTTTTTTTTAATTCTAAATGCTAAATTTCGAATACGTTTGCATTTAAAAATGCTATGTAAATGACAAAAAAATCAGGTGGTGATTTCCTGTCGGAGAAATGAAACCCTTTAACATCTTATTGTGTTCATTATCCAAATAACAAGAATATGTCTCGCAAATCTGTGCGCACGTCTCTTTATACTGATTTGTTGTTTCTTTTTCCCTCTCATCTTCGATTTCAATTACCATCCCCTCATTTTCCTCGACCAGTCTCATGGAATTAAAATCCCACAGTTCCGTATTCCATTGTATAACTTCTTTTGTAAAGGTTCGCAGAGGAATAAAATCCTTGTTTCCGTGGCATGACACATTGATAAGTGCTCCCCTGATACGTTCACTAATCGTGGTATTATCCACCCTAAATACACAAAGAATATTTAGGGGGCTCTATAAGTCGTATAAAATATCTGATTAAAGATATATTCCCCGTAAACTTGATCTATTTAAGTGAAATCGTCCCCTTTTTATTATCTGGAAACATTCGGTGTTAAGATGGAGTTTTATACAAGTTACGGTCTTACATGGACTTGAATGTCAAATATAATATTCAATATGGATGAAAAAACCTTTTTATTAATTTTTGAAAATTGCTTTTTTAAAAGTTTTTTTTTTAAGCTGTCATCTTTTAGGATTCTTACAATTTCAGCGAAGTTGTAAATTTTTGGTATTTATGCAAGAAAAAAATCGCACCCTCAGAAAATAGATTAAAAAACCCAAGTTTTTTCCCTTTTTATTCGGAGGCGGTGACATCGACGCAATATGCATGATATTTTCGAATATGGACATATCATGAGTATTGTGTTAATTATATCTCTTTTATTACTACATATTCTATTAACAATGTCGCTTTAATATGTGGGAGGTGAGGCAAACTGTTTATCTCGTACCAACACCTCTCGATAGTGTGAAAATATCGGATAATGCATACTGAAAGAATGTTCCATATAAAGCTGATATACTGTAAAAGTGGTTATATTGAAGGGTTGAAAGTTTGACGATTTTAGTGTATTATAAAACTTTGACGATCTACCAGTATTTAAGTGTGCTCTTTAACAGGAATATAAAGTTGACGAGTAAAAACTTTGACGTCGACGATTGTCAGAAATTCATCAATTTCAACGTTTCCCCGTCGTCAAAGTTTCCACTTATGCAGAATATTGTAGAAACGTGTCAGATTTTATGGTGGCTAAATTTTCTTGGACTTGGTGGGTACCTCTCATCAATGATATAACCTCTTCCTGACATTGATAAACTATGATCACAAAGACATAGTTTCTTTTGATCTTATTAGATAATTTATGAAAAGATCCCCTCGAAACTTTAAAATTTTAAGAAATCCACGAAAATTGGCACCCACAATTTTTTTATTCTACGACCTTTTACACCAATGATTCATTTATGTTTTTGAAAACCTTCCTCAAAACTTGAAATGTATGCTTAGAATCTTATTTTAAAGAAATTCATTTTGTTTTTAGTTTCTATGGGCCCGTACAACCGTATCTAAGAGAATGAAATACTTTTACATTAATATTTTTAATTACACGTAGACGTTTTCCAAGTTGCAATTAATTTTTGTAGATAACTTTACACTTAAACTCGTTTTGAATATGTAACTCATTTGCTTATACTGATATAAAACCGATATCTTCGCAAGAGTGCGCTGCTTCTATGGTTATCGCTTTTGAAATATGACGGTATATACGTAAATGAAATGCTACGAGTAAAACAATTTGACATTGAGAGAACAAAGAATAGTTTCCTAATATCCCTTCCTCTAACATTGTTTGAAAAATCCCACTTATTTCCTGATTTCAGAACTTCTTTAAGGCTATGTTTTAAATTTTTTTTTTTTAAATCTTCAAAGATATGAAAAATATTTGTTTTAACATCATTTTCATTTGAAAGCAATACATGCCATTCAAAAATGTTTTTTTTTTTTTTTTACAATCATGTATTCGTGCATCTTTTTGACAGGAAAGACTATAAAAGGGATTGTTTGGTAGTTGAAGTTTTTTTTTAAGAAAGAAAAGAATTCAATTCTTGAAATATAATAAAAAAAAAAAAAACAACTAAAAACACATTCATAGAATTTAATAAATCTTCTGAATTCTTCCTGCTTTATATTAAAAAAAGATGCACTGGGTCTTTGCTCTGTCTCTGTGTTCGACATTTTCAGAGGGCTTTTGTGTTATAGTGTGAAAATCAAAGAAGTATGATCATTGTTATTAAAAAATACAGAAGCGTCTTGTGTATAAATCCACGTTGTCACTAAGTTTTATTAAGGTCTGTTATGAAATTTCTATTTTGAAAATAAATTGTTTGCTTATGCAATATACTTTATTAGGCTTTATGCACATTTCTATCTATATTTCTCACCAAGTAAAGTTTCTGTAGCGATTAATGTCACCTTCATTTATATGCTCTTTATATCAAATATATATTTTTGTGAAATATTTAAAAAGTGACTGACAAATGAAAAAAAATCGTACAATTTAAAAATAACTCACTAGTTATATTTCATAAGGTGGCTATTTGTTGATCCAAGAGAAATCATTTTACTTAGTTATGAGATAAACATGCACATAAAAACAGGTTGCTTTCCACATCATTTACTTTCTATTGGTTTGCATTTTTATGCATTTTTATGTTATGCAATTAAATACTACTCAGAGTTTGAAAACATCGCATGATATAACATGTAAAGAAGAGGGCTTACATAGGTGGTGATTGCTTTCCAATCCCAAGAATGTTTCTTTTGAAATATTTGTCCAGTTGATAAAATATTCAACTTCTCCGAATACCGAATACAGTTTAAAACCTACCACTTTTTATGCACAGGACTTGACGGGTATCGTACAGAAAGTATCTAACAACATCTGAACGAAGCAATTCCCTCATAGGATAAATTTTAACTATAAACAGGAAAAATATCACATTGACGTCTTTTTTGCGATATCAAAACCAATGATAAGTAAAAGATATTATTGGTAATTATCGACATGTCATCCATTCAGGAGAGGTATACTCAGCCAGGCTGGCCAAAGACAAATGATTGATTCCCAGGAATCGGTTAGTGTAGCGGAGTCCCTCCCACTTCCCACGTCAGGATCGATCACGACAACGTAACTATCTTATAAAGAGTTGAATTTCATTTCTCATGCATAAATACATTTTGCTTTCAACGTATAGGTGCTTCTAAAACTTTATGCAAGAATTATGTCAAAGAAAACTGGAAATATGTGACCACTGCGTTTTTCTGCAAAGCAGTGGAGAGTATTATCATCTGTAAAAAGTAAAGGTCTTGAAGCGAGAGTCTTATTTTTGAAGTGAAGTTGACAATCCAAAAATGAGTTTTTACGTATTTTTATACATCCTCGTAGCACTTCTTAACGTCTGGTGCATCAGTGAAGTTCTATCTATTGGCCAAAATACAGACAGCTCCTCACAGGTTTCAGATCAAGAAACGGACGACACAGCAGTAACAAAACGGCGATACGGAGACGATGATTTTCAAAAACGTCTTCGGTACTTCATCGGCAAACGAGCTGATGCAGAAGACAAAGAAGAAGAAAAACGCATGCGATATTTTCTCGGAAAACGTTTTATTTTGGACAGTGATGTGAACAAACGATTACGTTATTTTCTTGGAAAACGAGATTCTTCGGGCGAAGATAAGAGAATGAGATATTTCCTTGGAAAGCGTCAAGATGGTTCAGCGGACGACGACCTTGAGAAAAGAATGAGATATTTTCTTGGGAAACGCGGATCAGGAATTGAAGTTGACCCTGCATTACAAAAACGAATGCGTTATTTTCTCGGTAAAAGAACGAGATACTTTCTGGGAAAACGGGCAGACGACGGGACGCAACAGAACACGGAATCTGATGACGAACTCTCAAAACGAATGAGATATTTTCTGGGAAAAAGGGACGGAACAAGATATTTTCTTGGGAAACGATTAAGATATTTCTTGGGATAACGGTTATCTGTAAGTCTTCTATCGTTCCAAAACGTACTTTTGTTGTTTCCAAGGTATCTGCTCAAATTGACAAAACAATTCGAAATGTTGACTTTGTTTTGTTTCAATATTTATATTGTTTCCGTGAAAGAACTATATAACAATAAGATTTTGCACGGAATTTGAATTGTTATTTCACTTTACATTTAAACCAAATTCTTTTGTATCAGGTATATATATATTTTTGTTAATATTCTTTTTGCTTCATCTTCAAAAAATAAAAGAAACACCTATAAATTGGCTCTGATTTCTTTTTGAGAATACAATGTCGTTTTGATATAGTTTAATGGGATATGTGTTCTTGTAGTGCAACATTATATCAAGAAATGTGATTAAATGTAAACAATGCAATTGAATCTTATGTTTTATTACAAATACACGAAAAAATCAAAGCAGTATGTATAGAAGACCTGTAACGTTAAACCTGGAAAGAGAAACGAGTTCTTGATCTACTAGTGTCAGGTCTTTTAGGTCTTCACCAGAAATGTAATCAACTTCCTATCGACCTTATTCATTTCTAAAAAAAAATAGTTTTCTTCTTAAAAGTTTATATATTTGAAGTTTGTGGCCCGTTGAAGGCATTGTTTTGTCAAAGAGAGTGATCGTATTTCGTGTGGATTCATTAAGGAATTCATCGACTTCTATTCAAAAAGATTCATCATAAATGCACGACGATATTACATGTTGTTTGCTTTTTATAGGAAAACAGATCAGTAGATGATTGGATTTGGCAGGTTGTTTCTTTCAAGGAAAAATTGAAGAAAAAAAATTGGAATTTTTGAATATTTTTTAAAAGCTTCTTTTCACACTGAATTATTCATGTATTCTTTAAAATATTCTTCTCTTTGCATTTCTCGGTGCAAGTAATCGCGATTGAATTTGAGTCACAAATACTCTCTCTCTCTCTCTCTCTCTCTCTCTCTGTATAGGTAGTTTAATTCATCTTCATTTGCAAGGCATTGAATGACTAGTGATAGACAGAAATAGAGTTCTAGTGTGCTTTTCTCGGATAAAAGTTGGGAAGAGTTTGATATATATACTGTATATTATTGAACCCGAAAAATTTGGAAATTTACAGGTTTTTTATTATTCTGCAAACCCATACAAAATTTGTTCAGTTAACTTTCTAGAGAAGGGTTATGAATAAGTTAAAAGGTCTTATGACCTAAAAAAAATGTATGTTTTTATTAAAAAAATCATGCGCAGAAAAATTGACTAAGTCCTAAGAAATGGAAGATCAGTAGAACACGATTTTTGATTCAATAATCAAAAAAGTAATATATCCTTTTCTTAGCATGCTCCTAATCAATGTATATTGTTCAGAAATTCAACGTTATGCTTCGGTATAAACAGCTCTTATAGTTTGCACATTTGATAGTTGTATATTGCGGACGGTTTGCCCAATAGTCTGATGTTCAAAATTAAATACAATATTATACTCATTCAGTCTAAGAAACATGACTTTGACTCATTGTGTTGCTTCAGGAGCATCTCATGAACATGAAGCATTTTAATGACGCAAATTAAAATAGTTTTTTTAAGTCTAAAGGTTGTTGTAAATCATGAAACAACCAACTGTAAAGCGTTATTTAAAAGATAAATTTAAAGAAAAGTTTAATCTGAAATATATAGAGAAATGATATCGATACTGTGTTAATGTATATGTTTGAACTAACCATTAACGTTTAAATGATATCGGCGAAAATTGTCAATCATATAATTATCATTTAAAGAAAATGGAGAAGGCGGGTTGAAAAAGAACGAACATGTATGTACTGTATTCTATTAACCTCATACAGTTTTCTTGTCATCAAAATTTTTTTTGGAAAGCTTCTTCTTCACATGTGCAAATGAATATCTTCATTCTTTGTATGAATGCGATTTCGCAAATTTTTTCCATCTGTTTTAAGTTTTGCTGAAGGAAGTAGATCTCAATTAAAGTCATTCTGTTAAAAGTATTAAACCATCTCATTAAGAATATTTTGGTAAATATATTCACTTAGGAAAACAATTATAGATGGCTTAATTACTGTCTTTCACTCATGCTAATGTTACGGTCTTGTAGAGTAGGCTTTCCCCCACTAAAATCTTTCCACTTGGAAAACTGGCTATTTCCCCCGGATAAATGGGTCTAGTGTAGCATTGCCGCCTGGGAAAACTCGCTCTAGAGTAGGATTTCCCCTACGGAAATCCAACACCAGAGTAAATTTTCCAGGGGAAATCCTACCCTGTGTAGTAATTAGTAGAGTGCGATTTCCCCCAGATCCAACCCCCCCCCCCCCCCCGCCAATTTTCCGCCCAAGAAAATATAATAACTGTACTTATCTTTTGAGGGGGATGGAGCGGCACATTGCTACAAGGGTCCCTTCTTCAAATTGGTGACCAGATTGCCAAAGTTTTCGAGGGGTGAAAAATTTCAATGTTACACTCAACTACATGTACATGCTATATTTATTATATTATACTGAATATTCTATGAAAAAAATACTATAATGAACCTTTCGCGCATCAATTCTGCGCAGTCAATTTTTAAAAAAAATAAAATCACCTTCTTCAAGCAGTGTTGACTTTTGCTACTCTGGATTACAATGCTTTAATAGTGTTTTTAAACAAATATTTCTCGACAAATCAGATTCAACTAATTTACATGAAAGTATAATATTGATATTTTTATAACTGCTTAATTAATTTTTGGAAAAGTTAAACTTGTATATAGGAATGAATCATATGGAGATAACGAACAGTATTCAAGATCAAAAGTCGATAAAACAATACAAAATAGGAGCAGAGCAAACAAGGACCTCCAAAACATTTGAGGTGGGATCAGGTGCCATGAAGAAGTGAGCATCCCCTGTCGACCGGTCACACCCGCTGTGTGCTCCTTGTCGTAATCGGGATAGAACGGAAAAATCCGTCGTCAATTCAGTGTATAAATGACGGACTAACAATTAGTATGAAAAAAGTCAGTCAGCATTTGACTCAATGATAAATTGTGTTTGCTGACAAAGTCATTGTATCGACCATAGAACTTACGAAAAGACATCGAATCTGAGGATAATTACATCTTCTTTTGAAAGCTTAGTATCTGTGTTGAGACTCCATGATTTAAAATATATTCTCTGAAAATTCTTATCACATTCATTTACCATTTAAAAATCAGTTTGTCATTATTATGCGGCTGTGGTTCTATGACAAGGGAGAAATCCTACGTTGAAAAAGAGATCTAGAGAGGGGGAAATTTGGCTCCCCCACGGGGGAAAATCCTACTCTTGAGTACGATTTCCTGGGGTAAAGCGGGCTATGGGGGAAATCCTACCCTACAACAACGGTATTCTTGATATTTTAGAGTGTGAAAACTGCACTTTCTTTAAAATACGTGTGACACACATGGAATTAGGGAGTGGGAGTTTTAATAGCATTGGGAAAATATATGAGCTCATCTTTATTGGTAATCTTGATCTTCAAGCATTTCTTTTATTGAAGACAGGTTCTGTACCGTATGTTTAAAATGTGTTAAACATTGTCGATCAATATTGACAACAGGTAACATTTAGGTACATACGTCGTGCATTTAATTTATCCGGTCTTTATATTCTCTTCGACTCTCGTTTATTTACACACGAGCTTTCACAGAAAGTAGTTTTGAAAGATAAAAAAGTTTTTGAATGTTAAATCAAGGAACATTTAAATAATAATTAATGGTTGCGACCAGATTGTTCACTGTTCGCTGAATCCTCTTCTTGTTACATCATCCAAGCATATTAGATCAAAAAATACAATTTTCCTGTGCCAAGCGCTCGGCACTTTTGAAGGTAATGTTGCGGGCTTTTGGATAAGACCTTTTATAAAAAAAAAAGATACTGAAGACCGTGTTACGACTGGTTTGGCAGAGTAAAGACCCCTCAGTAAGTTAATATCAAACCAAAGAGGAAAAGAAAAATTGAAAAAGAAAACTGTACTTAATGCTGTAAATCCTAATTCCTATTCAGAAAATTTAGAAAAATTGTTGTCAATCAATGCATTTCACAATTTATTGAAAGACTAAAATATGCCATTTTTTACCTCTGTAGTTTCTTTCCGTTTCATTTTTATTTATAGTTTTATTTTCGTTATTTCATACCTATAAGACGAAATACCCTTTTGTAGTTTCACAAATGACTATTTAAAAAGAAGTTCAATTTTCACATCAAAAAGTCATTTTGCCAAGCGCTCCCCCCCCCCCCGGAAAACTGGCACTAAAGGCACTTTTGAAGGGAAATCCTACACCAGATGTCTGTGTAGTAGTTATAGAGTGCGGGCAATTTTTGAAATATAATTGATTTTTAAGCACATTGCTTTATTGTACAAAAAAAAAAATACTGACAGACACGAAATGAACATGAAAATTTTAAAATCGATTTTTCTTGACTACCGTCAGACCATTTTTTTTAATTCAAATAAATTGATGAAACTGGAGAGGTCTATAAGTTTCCTCAACGTGTGTCCGTCCGTCGATCTGTCTAGCTATCCTTCTGTCTGTCTGTGTGTCCCAAATGGTTTTCCGGCCTTTTTTTCTAATTGCGTGAAGATATTGAGCTGACTTTTGGTATAGGAGTATATCTTGATGAGTTAAAGTTCAAGTTTGCATTTCGTTTCGCTTCAGTTTTTTAAAGGAATTACGATCTTTTTAATTTTTAACAGTTTTCCGCAATGTTTTTCTAAACAATTAGAGAGAGGAGGTGGTGATTTTTAAAGAAATAATGCATTTTCACAAATTAAAAAATGTTCATCATAACTATGTACTATCTGTTTTATGATAGAAATAATGCATTTTCACTATGTTCACCATCTATATAGCCCCGCCCTAGCACTAGAACCTCTGATCCAGGGGTCATGAAATTCATAACTTTGGTAGGGGACTCAATGCTGATTACAATCATGCAAACAGTTTGACTGCTTCTAGCAGTAAAGAAGAAGCTTTTAGATATGGCTTTAATTTTAGTGGTTTTGGCTCCACCCTTCAGGCCCCAGGGGGGCTGGGTCCATGAAATTCACAATTCTTGTTCCCCTTCACCGATGCTTTATGACAAAATTGGTTGAAATTGGTTGTGGTTGCAGAGGAGCTGAAAATGTTCAAATGTTAAGGCACGACACACGACGACGAACGAAAAGAGATAGCAGTAGGTCACCTGAGTTTACTACAAACAAACATTAAGAATTACAACTTGAGTCCTATATAAATAAGTAAAATGAACAATTTTAACCCAACAAGTTTAAATTTTTCATTAAAAATTTCACAAAAATGGGATTTAAGGAGATTTAATATGACAAAAAATTGTATAGATTAATAAGTATCGTTACAGAAAGGTGGAAATTTGAACTTCATAGTAAGTTTTCAATTTCTTAATATTTTGGAAAGTTTATTATTGTAATCATTTACAAACAAAATAGGTCCAAAAATATATACCAATCCAGACATTCATTTTTTGTTTGTTTCGTCATATTTTGAGAATATTTAAATTTCTTTTGAAATGCTATATATTTTGGTTGAGATTCCATGATTTGAAATATATTTAAAAAATCCTTACAACACAAGTCGAAAAAACCCCTACTCATTTACCTTTTAAAAATCAGTTTGTCGGTTATCTTTTTTGCAAAAATATTGCGGCTGTGGTTTATGTTGACTCTATAACGAAGGGGAAAATCCTACTCTGAGAAAGAAAGAGGGGGAAATTTGGCTCTGATGTGAGATTTCCCCTCGGGGGGGAATCCTACTCTAGAGTACCTTTCCGGGGGGAAAGCTGGCTATTGGGGAAATCCTACTCTACAACACCGGTACACATTCAAAATTATAACTCTTCTTTTTTAAAAAATAAAATACAGGTATAATATGAATATATAGTCGATGTTTAACATTGTAGAAATTATTTAAAATTACTTAATGAATCCGAATCCTATGCTTGTATAGGTTCAATTTTTCCTACGCGAAAGTAGGTCTACAGTAAGATCACTTTACCACTGAGTCAAAGAAAATACGATATAGAATTTACAACAATCAGTTAAAATTTAAATCGCCCAAAGTATTCCTTTTAACCTTTTATACATGGCTTCAGTCTTTGTAACTCGTCTCAGATCCCTAGCATAATCTAGGGATGCTCAAGACACAAGCGACTAACACTCCTTGTTTGTTTATTTCTTTGTTCGACACTTTTCCACTCATAAATAGTTTTATGTTCCTCTGTTATTAATGCAAGGCCAAAGCCAAGATAAATAGTTAGGCTTCACCATGCACTTGCTAGCAGAGGACAGAAAATCTAGACCGGTACTCGGTACTCACAACCTTTGAGCAGATTTCGGTTTTGTTTTGTAACAGCATTTACTGCAACACGGAATCTGTGTTAAAAACGGTTTCTTTCGAAGGACTGGCGACTAGCTATAGTATCAACATCTTACAGGGATTCCATAGCGCAAACGCTCTAACCACTTCGCCATAACATGGGCCTCCCCATGGCATACCTAAAATAATATATTCTTCCTTTTTACTGTTTTCTTGAGATTTTGAATAAAAATATCAAATACTAGTATATAAGATTAATATCCAGTGAGTTGGGGGTAAATCTCAGTTCCCAAAACGATTCTTTAGCCAAATTTCCAGTGTGTTTCTTTGCTTATTTGCAGCAGCGTTGTCACACACAAGAGAACTTACTCAGATACCTGTATTTGGACTTTCCTCACAGAAGAGATGCTGAATTTTCCTCCAAACAATTTTAACAACAAATACCCAACATTAATTGTCCTTCCTTTTGTTATGAGGTTTGTGTATTATCTTATCAACTTTTAAGAGAAAATCTGTTTAAGACATAGTTGGGGCTCTTATCTCTCTTTGCAATAGTAAAATATCTTCTGAGCCCACTATTTATTACTGTTCTGCCGTAATGCAATGAAAAGTACACCAATGTACTGAAAGCCATCATCGGAGTTTAGATACATGTCTTTTGTAATATAACATTAATCTCTTTAATAGTCCATTGTCATATTTAAAACACGATTTCTCTTAGGCATCTGTTAGGAAATAGGGTACCCATCTGATATAGAAATAGTTTTAAATTCATTGATTCATTTCTTCTTATGAATTGCATGATCTGTGATCATGAAATAAAAATTGTATCTTACCAACATTTTTCATGGTTAATCTGGCATTAAACTTAACAGATATTTTTTTGGTTTTATCAAAGAATTTTATCCACTAGTTCAACTTTGACACTCCTTTTTAATATTTTGATTTTTTAATCCCTTTGAACTATGTACAACGAGACAGGGTTGCCGGTCCAGATATAAAACCACACATTTCATATCGAAAATATGAAAATAACAACTTGAGTCATGTTTTAATGAGTTAAATGAATAAGTTTCACCGCGTAGTTTTTAATTTTTTATTCAAATGTTTACAAAAATGGTGAAAAATATTTGTATAAATTAATGAGAATGGTTTCAGAGAGGCAGAATTTTGAACTTCATAGAAGGTTTACAATTTCTTTACATCGTAGAAATTGATTATTTGCATCATTTTCAATGAAATTAGGCCAAAAAATATATACCAACCCAGGCATTCATTTTTTATTTGTATCATCTGTCCTTAAAATGCTATCCATAACCAGGTAACAACCACTATTGAAATTATGTTCCTTAATGCAATAATTAGATCAAAAATGGTTGAAATGCTTTTAAGAATGCAAACCAGATGGAATCCACTATTGATATAACGCTCACTATTGTAATAATAATTGTAAGAGTGGCTGAGACAAAAATAAATTAAAACAATTTTTCACATTATTTAAATAATGCATACTTTCAGAATAGCGATTTGAAAAATTGAGTTTATAGAGGGTGTAACTTTGAAATGCACTGTAAATTTCTTATTATTATTTTATTATTCTTATCATATTTATATGTACTAAAAGAAAAAAAAATCTTCACGGATAATTGTCTTTTGCTCATATGTGAAATAATAAATCTGATAAAGCTTTTGATAGCCACAACCAAATCATAAAGACTTTTAAAGTCTCATTTAAATTAAATAATTCTTATTTTCGACCAGAATTATATATGCATTACTAATAGAGACACTGGGTTACACCGCCAACACTTCTCCTTGCTGATGATATTAAAAATTAATTGATCCTTTTTTTCAATAGTGGATGTTCTTTAATTAATAGTGGTTTATTGAAATGACGACCGTTACTGAAACAATTATTTCAAAAGTGGTAATTACTGGTTTTGGTTTTTGATTGATTCATTGTATATTGTTTAAGGTCCCTTTCGAGAATTTTTCACTCATTTGGAGACGCCACCACTTGCCGATGAAGAGCTGTAAATTTTGTCCTATACTCTGCACTCAAAGCAATTGAGCTGGGAGGGATTTTTTTTCGTGTCAGCACCTACTGCGACACGGGACCTCGGTCTATACTGTCTCATCCGAAGGACCGGTCTCCACTTCCCACAATGGGATTTGAACCCGCGACGTAAGGATCAACTCCGTACTTCGCTACTTTAGAGCAGACGCTCTAACTACTGCGCTACAAGGGCGACTGGTTTTGGTAGAAATGCATATCAACCACTTTTGAGACTATCATTTCAATAGTGAACGTTATTTTAATAGTGGTCGCAATCTGTGTTGCATCTTGGAATGCTCATTCAACCATTATTGAAACAATCATTCCAATACACATCAGTAGTTGCAAAATGTAGTGAAATGCACATTTTACGGAACGTTATTCGTTATACGATTTTTAGAATTCGTTATGGAATTTAATTTGTTATAACAGCAATTCGTTATGAATTTAATTTGTTATAACAGATTCATTGAATTCGTTATAACGAATTTAATGTTATTACAGATTCATTGAATTCATTATAACGAATTTAATCTGTTATTACAGATTTGTTGAATTCGTTATAACCAAATTCGTTGAACGGGTTATAAAGAATTCAACAAATCTGTAATAACAGATTAAATTCGTTATAACGAATTAAATAAATCTGTAATAACAAATTAAATTCGTTATAACGAATTAAATGAATCTGTTATAACAAATTAAATTCGTTATAACGGAATCTGTTATAACAAATTAAATGTTATAACGAATTCTGAAAATCAGTTATAACAAATTAAATTCGTTATAACGAATTCTAAAAATCGTTATAACGAATTCAAAAATATTTTTTGATAGGTCCTAAATAGGCTTCCGTAACATTTAACCACGATTGAAATAATTATTTCAATAGTGGGCGTTATTTCAATAGTGGTTGCACATGTACATTTATAACTACACACATACTTACTTATTTATCATTATTTATAATTTTTAGCAATTAGTGTAGGCAGTTGGAAACGCTTTGTTTCTAAATTAAAAACAAAATCAGTATATATAAAGCTACATGTTGAGGTTTGCGTTTTGTAAATTCACACAATTTGATACATGATGAACGGATGCTTTAAACGTCTATCACTTATTGTGTCTTAATCAATTGCTATGGTTAATTTTCATTAATGTCCAATTTGACCCATTTAGTGGTTTTAACAAAATAATTAGCAATACATATACCATATGTACTTTTTCCGTAGAAAAAAGGTAAGTTATAAAAAGATATTTATACTGTGTATTCTTTATAACATTTGTACGGCTCAGTGGCTTAGTATCGATTTTGAAAAAAAGTACAACTAGAAAAAAATGAAACCTTTTTTGAAAAAAAAAATGACGAACAAAAAAGAACCATTGTCCAAATTCGAAAATCCTATTTCGTAAAGGGGAGAGATGGAGGAGGTATACCAGATAAAATTGATTTAACAACGCTGCAAGAAAAGATGGGGAGGTAGCAAGCCTTTTAATGAACATTTCTGGTAGTAATGTGTTATCTTTTGGAAAAACTAGGAGCCCCCACCCCTCACCCCTGCAGGAAAAGGGGTAAAATCATACATTGATTGAGTATTTTAAGGAACGACGTCATGACGAGCCAAAAAAAAGATACACCTTTTGTCATTTATGATGTACACCTTGAATATAGAACGTCAGAAACATATTTGAACACAATTCAAATGAAAATGACATTTTGAAAACATGATTTGGAAGTATCGCTAATGAGTATCGAATAAATTACACGTGGAAACATAATACCTAGCAATTTACTTGGTGGGGAAACACACCGAGTTATGTTATATCTAACAACATCTTCTTTAATGAATCGGTGGTTGCTCTTTTCATTTTTAACCTGAAATAACAATTTTAACGATGGAATGCTTGTTTTTTGAAAACTTTGATGTACATTGTTCCCTAACGTAAACAAAATCAAATGGACGCGGATCGTCCTTTTACTACAAAATTCATTTTAGTTTTGGCTTTTATGATAGTATAAACAACTATTTATGATTCTTTTGAGTGAGGTCTATTAGACTAATGGTCGGTCATATCAAAAGATCTAACCATTTTAATTACAGTCTGTCCTGTTTGAACTACTATATATACAAAACACCCTCATCATTATACTGAGTGCAAAAGAAGAACATTATAAGTATGACAAAATTAAATTGTTTTTCAGAAAGCATGTGTCCAATTTTTTTTTAACGATTGAATCTGCCAAACTGATCAACTTTTGTGTTAGACCAGGACAATCAAACCACACACACACGCACAGACACATCAAACGCACACCTACACACCCTCACAGAGAGAGAGAGAGAGAGAGAGAGAGAGAGAGAGAGAGAGAGAGAGAGAGAGAGAGATTTAATCCAAGTATCTAATTCGATTTCGCCGAATGTCTAATCCGGAAATTCGTAATTTGGCAAACAACATTCACTTATTATTACCAAGTAAAAAGATATTACATCGACTAAAATTGAACAATTCTGTAACTAGATTTATGCTTTGCCTGTGGATAGTTTTATTGTGTTGAAGACGTCTAGTATTATTACCGGAAGTGTCACGTCAACTTTCCCCACGGGTCGCTAGAGTCAATAAAGAGTTTTATAACATAATGTTCGGAAAAATCTCTATTCAAGTGGTTTGTGCTGTTTTGAAATTGGACTTGGTTCAGTTTCTACAAATAAAGGTTATAATAAAACCCAACTGGTTGGCGCTTCCTCTTGTAAGTAGGGAGTTATTGTACTAAATGATGTGTACTTGATTATTTGTTCGAGTAGATAGATACACAGTGCATAGTGCAATGAATTTAAGAGAAGACATGGAAGAATATTTGATTCGTTATTACTCGTTAAAAGTATCTAGTTATAAAGAAATAACTATCTAACGACGAGTTACTTATTTCGTTATTATGAAAATAAAACATCTCCAATATGTTGCAGTGATTAGAACGCTTGCTATGTAGTTGTGGATTAAAGTTGAACATGATTCGTAAAAGGAATGTGTCCGCTATTTTGATCGGAGTATTGTTATATCTGAGGACCCCTATATAAAGCGGGTGACTAAGTCACTGTTCAGTGTAATCAGTCGTCACCGGTGTAGACGGACGTACTTGTATGTTATACAGCACTCCGTAGCGACAAAAATGTATATTTCTTGGAGGAAAGTAAAACACCAAAGAAACTTAATATAGTTGCACAGGTCAGTCATGTATACAAACAATATTTAAAACAAATAAAGGTAACTGCAATAAAATTTAAACAAATGGAATGCAAGATATCCAACACAAACACGGATCGCCATTCCATCCCGATACCCGTGTGAATAAAACAGTCAGGTGGAACAAATGCGAAGAATTTATATGGTATTGCAGTTACATGTATCTGTGTTTGTTTACTGCACTGACCTGTACAACTATTTATCATAAGTTTCTTTGGTATCTTACTTTCCCGCATTAGAAGAAGTATTACAATTATTTTTGTCTCTATCAAGTGCTGCAAAGCATACGTCCGTCTACACCGGTGTCGACTGTTTACACTGCACTGCAGTGACCAAGTCAGGCCCTATTTACATGTATAGGGGTCCTCAGATATAGCGAGAGTCCGATAAAATTCACGGACACGTTCTTTTTACGAATCGTGTACAGCATTAAGCCTTTCATCATAATAAATACGTAGTTGAAACATGTGTATGTTGATAAGACAAAAGATATGTCAATGTACAATTTATAAGGTACAGATGTCTACACCTGTATCATAAATTGTTCATTGTTTCTTTTTTATTGAATTGAAAATGAATAAAAGGGACTGTCATTTAGTAAAGGTAATGGCTGGAGATTTCATTGAATTTCTTATCGATAATTATCAGCCAGTATAAAAACAACTGATAAATTCAGATAAATCTATTGCATCTATTATCTTGTAATAACGAGATTAACTAAAAACGAGATATTCAAAAGTTATTTAATGATACCTAGTTCGTTATTAGGAGATGACTAACTCATCATTACGAGATACTTATCAAGCTAGAACACTAAACTTCGCTCACTATAAGGAGATAAATAGCTCATATAATGTGATACTAGCAATTAAATCTTTATAACGAGATAATAACTCTTTATATCTATAAAAATTTCTCCTTTCGTAGAATTTTTTATTTCTTTGAAATCTTCACTAAAATGAAACACAAGATTCGTAGTTTATATATCAAAATCTTGAAAGCCTTTAAACAGGATAGATTGTAACAATTCATTAACATATAACAATTTATTAAAATACAATTTTCCCCACTTATAATCAAGAATTTCAAAACTATTTTATAGTAATTTTAAGTTCAGAAAAGAGCATATCACGAACTTTGAATTTTTCTTTACATTTAAACAATTTTCATGTATGTACATGAGATACTTTTCACGCACAGTTCATCTATAGTATCACTATATTGATTGTTCTAATTTAGAAATATTAATCACATAGATCTTTGAAACATCATTATCATATCTTCAAAAGAAAGTCTTATTCACGAAAATAATGATATGATTTGAATATGCATGTAAATAAAGTAAGGGCAATTTTCTCATTGCGGAGGAAACCAGTGAGACCTGGAAGTAATATGAATTGATCTCTTATTTCAAAGAATCCTCGACTGAAGGGGGGATAATAACATACAATTCCTACGCATTTCATTTTTTGCTCTTAAAAAACTACTCCCCTACACAATCAACGTACCAGAGAGAAATAGCCATAATTAGTTGAGTTGGTTTGTATATAAACATGCAGCGGAACCATCATGACAGAAATTATTTCCGCCGAAACCCAATATCATTATTTTTAATTATATCTTATTAATGAATAGTCGATTTTCTGTAAATTCCTATCATTTATCATTCCTAGAATAAGATATGTTAGCACAGTGATCAGTGGTTAGACCTATTAACATCCAAAGTACATCTGTACTAAGTCTAATTATAGGAAGAATGGAATATTATACAAGCCAATACCTCTTGTAAGATTTTCTTCAATTAAAACAACAATCTCTGAATTATTTTGATAGAGAAGCATTATTATTCGCCACAGAGCAATTTTTTTCGTTCATCATTGAATTGCCGTATCCATGTAACGTTTCCTTTGTTTGTCACTACGCGTAAAGACACTCCTAGTGGGTTTATCTTTATGCAATAACACACAATAAAGGGATGCTGTGGACAATGAAAACGAGACTATTCAAAGAAGCAAAAACATTCAAATGTGTCAACGGCAAAAATATGACCGACAAATGACGACCCAAGTTGAAGATACGAAGAACAAAAATAACTTCTTTATATTAAAACTTCAACATTTTGAAAGATTTCAAAGAAATTTAATGCACAGAAAAATGAGATTGGGCTATTGTCAGAATTTCTAAGAGAGGAAATTAATTTGAATTTCTTTTTGTTCATTTATCTACATAATGCATTAATAAGGAATGTATCGGGATTACATATCGACTCAATTCTTTAAAATTAATTCATATTACAAAGGAAATAAAATATCATTAGCCACTTTTAAAAACATGCTATTAAACTTTTTAAATCCACCTTTTGTGATGCATTTTAGAAGATTGTATAGAAAGAAAGCTTTTCAAATGAACGAGGAAATTTTGCTGAAAACTGAGAGCGTGAATATGATTTTGAACACGAAAGCAATCGAAAATTCTAATCAGAAAATATTTTGGAATATTGTTAACAAATTCCTCAAAAAAGTTAATGAAATGGTTTAAGGAATATATTTCCTTGAATACCATCTGAAACCCGTGAGCAGTTAAATATAGGTCTAGGATTTCAAAATGACGTCTTCTTTATTTTTGGGAAATTTATACTTTCATCAGGTTTCAAAAAACAGCTGCATTAGGGACACAAAGATACCCTTGTCCCTCACCCTTAAAAGTCCTCATTTCTCTAAGTCTGTAAATTAGTAAACTACTTTTTTACTGAATTGTCTACGGTTTTTCCTTAAGAACGATTATGACAAGGGTGTACAAGTCGAATGGAAATACGTACATGGTACCTTGTTCCTTATTTTGATGTTTTCTCTGCTCCATTCATTTAAGGATGACGTTTACTCAGGTTTCAGAAAACAGAAAGGAAATTTTATAAAGTATGATATGTTAAATCAAAAATTGTTCTAAATGGATAAAATTACAAAGTTTTAACTCAACATCAATTTAAAAATTTCATATTTTATTATTTGAAGAAAATATACAGGAACAAAAGTCGGTGTATGGTGATGCAGAGGAAATTCGGACTAAATTCTTAATTTTTCATTTTTATAAAAAATCTTTTAATTCTTGCAATATTAATCACACTGTAAAGGTTACATGTTTTTTTAGACATCATTTTGCAAATTTTATATTCCTTAAAGCTCATAAATTAGTTCAAATAATTGAATGCTATTTAAATGACGAAGTTCAAAAATATGAACAAAAACCATTCCAGGCAACATATCTCAATAATTTGATCATTGACCCCATATAATGTTAATACCATGAGAATAACGACAAGAAAGGTAATATGAGGCTATAAATAATTAAGAGTTCTTATCAGTCAGATTTTTTAAATATTTGATTAAAAATGGGGAAAAAATATAAATATAACAGAGGAAATTCGGACTGTAATAATTATTAAGTTTATGGCCCAAACTCTAATCTTTTCTTTATATGAAGCAACACTGTTCCATTGCTATAATATTTCATTATTTAAAGAGTTTTGTTGCTTGTAATATTTTGTGAGTGAAGAAAAAATTGGTCATAGTGTGAAAAATTGAGGTATTTCCTGAGAAATACTCAGAGGCCACTAGCATGAAAAGTAGGTCATTGACCTAGTTATTTGAAATTGAAATTTAACACAAGAATTATAGGTGTACAATGTGCATTAGGTGGTTTTTCGTTCTTATCAGTGGAATTTTTAGTCATCTGAGTAAAGGTATACCTTAAATGGATTTTGAGTTTGATAACTATAAGTCATCTTCGTTTTAATTAAAATTTTGGTGACTCCTTAACATTTCCCAAGTACAAGGACCAGATTGTGATTTAGTTATTAACATGACCCCACCTTTTTGGGTGTTATAGTCTTACTTTAACTTAAATCCTTTTTTATTAACTTTCTCATCTCGCACTGTGAGACTGGTCAGAAATAATTACTAGATTTTCATTTATGTGAAATTATGTTACAATTATTGGACCAAAACACGTCAATTTCTCCTCGAAAAGGAAAATCCTACAAATCTCGTGCTGAAGAAACGGGGAGATGAAAATCTTGAAAGCAGAATATTCGATTGAATCACTGAAAATTAGGAAGAGTATATTCCTCACAATCTTGATCAAGGATTCCATTAACCAGTAATAAAAGAATAGTTTTTTTCCTAAATAAATCTTTAGTTTTGGCGGCTTTGATTCTCTCCGGGGTTCGTACTTCATTGGTTATAAATCTTACGCTAGGTCTGGTATCGTGATGACCAAATGATGACCAAGTATTGAAGCAAATCAATAAATTGGATAGTTAAATTCGAAATTGAATAAAATCTTAAGAATTTTTTTTCTTTCTTTATTCAGCTTATTAACTGAGAACAATTATTTCCATGCATGGCTACAATGTTTGGTCTTCAATAATTTTTAAAAGATAAACTTGTTAAATGTTGTACCATATCATATATAAGTACATGAACTTTAGGGGATATGCATATCCATTTTGCATTATGCACTCTATATATCGAAAACGTAACAGTTTATTATTAATTTATTTATTTTGGAATAAATAGTGTTTTTCTAAAATCTTGAATGGTGTTTTTAAAACATCAACAACAACAACATGTATTTACCTTACCATTAGAAATTAATAATCTTTGCAAAATCTTTGCAAAACACATGTCTATATTCATGCAATTTAAGGGGAATATTAGTTGTGTTTATATACAATGTAAGTAAGTGGGTGGACTTTATTGAGTTGACTTAAAGTGTAGGTGGTTATTCATTGCCTGCCATTATCCTCAATTCAAGGTAAAGAAATCGGTAAAAGAAGGTTTTTTTACATCTGTTCTGGTATTCATATTATTAAATAAAGTAAATGAAATAAATAATTTACCAAAAAGAAATAAGACAAGAAATGTAGGCAAGATTTACAAAGGAAAATGGTCATTGATCGCTCCGTTCCTTATTGATATGTATCAGAAAAGACCTCGTGTCGGTGGACCTGACGTTCATTGGCAATTTTCTCCTAATCACCTGACAAGAAATGGCTGTATTCTTACAGAAAATTGTTTTTTGTGTGGCACAAAGCATAAGTAAACTGATCACATTCCTAGCACAGGAACCTTATTAAACAAATAGATACAAATCTTCGCTTTCCGCTCATTTTTGGAATAAAGCTGTCCATGGGACAAAGGCCGTACGTTGTGCTAGACAATGTCAAGCACAGAACCAACCGTACGAGAGTTATTGTTGGATTTTGTCAGAAGAAGCAATCAATCACAATGACTATTTCCGTAATGTTACTTTATAATGGCCTTGTATATTTTCGTAATGTTTCCGAATTGTAACTGTGGAAATGCAAAATAATAATCGTGTTATCTGATATGACAATGAATCAAAAGGTGTCGCAATTGCGATTCATTTTTACTGCGTCGGTATCAATTTTTTTCTCTCAAAGGTTTCTTTAATCAGTTGTTTGTGATACCTTAGACATACAAAAGTCACTGCAAAAAGAAAGATCGTCTCTTGCTTAAGAAAGGGAAAACACATAACTGTTAGCACGGAATGTCTAGAATTTGTAGAAGGATAGATAAGATGTTACTATGTGACTAGAATATTCCGGTGACAATTAAGTTTCTGTAATAATTTTGTTTATACTCAGTGACAAAATTAAGTCTAATTTCTATACATTTATACTAATTTTAACTTTTTATTGTTCATTTCAGTTTGGAGATTAAAAAATGACATTTAAAATGCCTTGAGACTATACATCGAATTTCCAAAGTGAATGTCTTAAATGATAAAAAAAAATTAATTTTTCATTTCCTATGGATTTCTGAGTGAATATGACAGAATAAAATTTCCAGGATCTTTTAATTTTAGCTGACACTTTATAATTTATACTCTTTTTTGTAAAAATATGACTCATCATGTTCAAACTACATGTGGTGATTTATCATAAATATTTAAAAGATATGAATTTGTCCCCCCAATAATGATTCGCTTTTAAGTGCATTAGTTGGCAATTTTAAATTACCGTTCCACGAATTTAATGCATGGATATATCAATTCATGAAAGAAGTTCTGGTGTCTAATAGACAATATTGGACAAAGAGATAAATCATGTAACTTTCATTTGATGACCCTAATTACTAATTACAAATATTTACACACTCATGCCTAGATTTCTGTAACCATTCAGTGTTGAAGTTCTGTGCAAATACAGATCCCAATTGGCGAATTATAGTGTCATTAATCAATCCATAACCAGAGCCCACTAGCCTAACTGATCAATACGCTATAGCAGAAATTTATGATACAATCAGTCAACAAAATTGTAGAGGTCTTTCTGTTTCATTAAATTCATTGCTACTATACCAATCTAATCGACAATTTATGAAGTTCATTTAACATGAAATGAGCTTCAACGTCTCAAAATTTGCATTAAGGGACGTAAAATATGTAATTATGGTATTACAAGGAGAGATGCACGATTTGATATCCAAAAAAGCAACCTTTCTTAAACTTGATTTTGTATTGAATTTTCTCGAGTTGAACAGTTTTTAAGATTTCCACTTTCAGGGACTTGATTTGAATTTTATGCCAAGTCGTGTGTTATACATTTTTTATTGAATTAACAAATGCTTCACATTTTTTTTTCAATTAAGTCAATAATCATTTTAATTTCAAGAGAAAGCCCATCGTACTTTTAGATTTAACAAGCAAATTTTAAAAAAAATACAGATTAAAGCCTGATTCATCTTTTACATATAAAATGTGATTTACAAAAAGTGATTAGTTCTTTCAAAACATTGTACTAAGTCTTATGAATTTTTCATGACATGCTGATTTTTCTGTTTAGCTTTTTATTAAAGAACGAAAATCGTTAATTTGTTACAACTGAATATGAGAGAAATATATTCAGTCTCTTTTTTTGTACCTATAGTAACTGTAGTCATTACTTCCTGTAAGATGCATCAAATGCCTTCATGAGGGAAGGATCAGAAGAGATGTTCAATAGTATCCACACACTAATGAGGTAGGTCAGCTGCAGGAAATGTAATTCAAATTGATTCTTCAATGGAAGTAATGAGGTGTGTTATTTTAACGCAGAGTAGTCTAGTAGGAGGGAAGTAAGGTTACAAACTGTAAGTGATATTCCTGGCTAAATGAAAAGGATGCTACACACAAAAGATAAAACAAAGCCAGAAAACAATGAACTACATGTAGCATATAAAGATATAAGTACATGTACTTGACAGATGTCTTAAAAATATATATTTTTTTATCAGACCCCTACCGGTGAACTCGGTGGCGTCTATAGGTTTCCTTTGAGTTTGTCCATTCGTTTGTTTCTCTGTCTGTCCGTCTATCCGTATGTCTGTTTAGCTGTCCCTCTCTGTCAGTCTGCCCCACTTAGTTTTCAGTACTTTTTTTTCTAAACGCTTGTAGATATTGAGTTGATTTTTAATATGTGATAGGTTACAGATCAAGTTTACATTTCTTTTCGCTTCAGCGATATTTTTTTGATTACGACCTTTTAAATTTTCAGGGTTTTCCGCATTTTTTTTTCTTAACGCTTGCAGATATTTAGCTAATTTTTGTGTATTTTATTCCACGTCATTGAATTTTGACGGAATCATGGCAAAGCCATTTTTATTTTTTATAATTGGTTTTACGTTCGGGGTCTTGCTGTACTTAATGTTCCAAACGAGATCGTCATGTTTAAAATCAGTGATTTGAAACTTGCTGGGTAGCTTTATAAGTGACAAACTAAGATCAAGTTTGATTGTTTTTTTAAAAATATTTTTTAACTGTGCTTGTGCAACAAAACGAAAAAGTCATGTCATTTCTTCTTATGGTACTCTTCTCAAATGAAAAGCCTCTCATGGACACGTTTTCATAGGCAGAAGAACGTGACGTGGCTATAAAATTACCACAATGTGAAATATAACTTTTAACTTGAAGTACTGCGTATTCTAAATGGCTTCTTTATATAAGCTTCTGGTTATGACTTTGACGCATTTAAGGAAACATTGGTCAAACACGTCTTTTGTGTAACACAAACGCCTACACATATTTTTCAAAACGTTCTTTTGTATGTTCTTTACCGGAAGTTTATGCTTTGGACATGTTACTGAGACCATTGTTCCCATTAAAATATTATCATAATCTTGAAAAAAAGCCTGAAAATTAAGCTTTTTTATAAGAATAAATAAAAAAAACCATAAAGCCCTGAGTGCCAAAAACACTGGTATGAACGATGTGATAGCTTGGATGTGTTAAAAAAGCATGAAACCTCATCAATAGCCACGTAAAACTTCGTGTTTTAATTTCTTCTTTGACGGAATGCTATTCTTTAAGGCAAGAGAAAATTACTTTGTCAAAAATTATGATTGTCATACAATTTGCTTGAAATCTGAGTTTCCCATCTTATTTCTCGTGTGATTGGAATGGACATACTTTAAGCATTCTGAAGACGTAATTTGACAATGAATTGCGATTATCTAATTGTTTATTACTTAAATGGAGGATAACGTTATCTTGCATTCTGCTATATTAATCAAATTACAGAAAACTAATGCTTTATATCAATTTTTACTTTATCTTCGTTAGAAAGTGTAAACTGGTGATTTTTCTGTTCCCCTGTATTATATATGTTTGAATCAGCTAATTATCAGAGTTATCGTTGGATGAAATAGTGAGAACAGCATTCAAGCAAAATAGCACACATCCATTCGAACAATATAAATTGAAACAGAACAAACACAGATATCTAGAACATCAGAAAAGGGGTCACATAACATTGGGGGAGTGGGTTGTGATCCTTGTCATGACCGGTGAAAAAAAACAACAGGACAACCGTACACAATTCAGTGTGTAAATAATGACTTAACAATTACAATGTAGTATGAAAAACACCTGGATTTCACTTACTGAGAGATTGTATTTGCGGTCAAGAATATTCTTTTTACCAAAGAACTTGCGAAATGATGGAAATAATGAGTTTATTGGAGACTGTTGATAGTTTTGATTCATCAACTTGTTTGTCAAAAACTTACCTTGTTTTAAAATTGTTCTGACGTAAAGCATGTTCTTGCATTTAGAATCAACTCATAGTTATAAACCCAAATACATGTGATAAGGGTATATGGCTACATATGATTAAGAGAAGTTTAAAGTTTTGTTGTTAGGTTAACATAAATGTCCAATGAAATATCCAAATATGAAACAGATGTGTCAAACTCTGTGGTATATGTATATCTTTTATTTCAAACACACTGAGTTATATCGTGTAGCATATGATTGGAAGTCACTATTGATTTGTTTATTATTTGTCGAGTTAAAGGCCATATCAAGTTTTATCCTCTTCTAAATAAGAATAATTTGAATAAATTCTGCTTCATATGAATAGAGAAATGAGGTCTGTTAATAAAGGGGCACCACTGGTACCCTATAGAATTCTGACACGGTCTGATTTTGTTAGACCCGATCTTTGAAAACCACAATGCTAATAAATACAGCCATTTACTCTTCTATTAAACAAGTTTTTGAGTCAAACCTGAATGATAAATTATCAATGGCATTATTCTTCAAATTCTCGTTTTGAAACTATATTTACTTATTGAAAATTGTTGTCAAAAGTAAAATATTGACATAATTCTTTGGCTTTAATAATTGTTAAGGCTTCTTGTGATTTTCCCAAAGAATTTATAAAAATCAAAAATGAAGAAATTTGTCCTTGCAATAACCCTATCAGGGATCAATAAGTCAAAAGTCATTTATGGCTAAGGTTTACAAATAAATACTGAATTGAATCTCATCGCCTTTGCAAACATGAAACTTGGAAGCACCGAAATGAATGTTAAGTTTAACGAATTAGTTTGTTTTAAACAAACAAACTGTCCTCCACACGTAATCTCCAGTTCAGATTAGAGCAGGGTTCGCGCCAGGATTTGAGTGTCATCGAGTCTTGTATGTCTTCCTGGAGTTCATTTAATTTGACAACTCAGTGTTCATTACTTTTCTCGTCCTCAACTCCAGCGGTAAATCTTCTTTCTGTGTATCATTATCGGCAAAGAAAAATGAGTTTATTCCATTCTACTTGAGAGAACATGGAATACTTGGACAGATTTCAGCATTCATATTTTGTCTTCACCGTCCATTATGAATTATTCCGAGGTATTGATCCCATTCATTGCGGATTCTTGAAATAATTAGAAAGAACGAATTTGATGACACGAACGTAAAACCATCAGATTACAAAAAGTTAACGAAATCTTCAAGCTTCAAAAATGGAATGCTTTAATGACTAACAGGAAATTACCACCGGTTCAGGGGGGTGAAACAGAAGGATTAGTCAAAGTTCTTCAAGTCTAATTATAAATTATTTGAGATTAAATTTCGATCAATCTTGCTTGTACTATTTGGGTTTTTTTTTTATCTAGCAGTCTTTTCTCTATTATAATTCTGTTGCCAAATTTGCATGAGGCATTATCTTCTGTGGCAATGTCGAACTTTCATTAAATACTAGAAATAAAATGAGCTTTCGTATCTCAGAGATCAGAATATTTCTTCAACTTAACTTATAAAGATTCAATAGAACATTTTAACTAATAATTCTTTAAAAAAAAAAGAAATCTGCACAGTTTGAAATATTCAGTTCGTCCAATTTTTTGTGAAGCGTCATCAAACAAAATACAGTTTTAAAAGATGTTATCACTTTTATTAATTTTTGAGACGAAATTTGAAAATTAAAATTCAATTTGGCTTTAAACATGGTTTTATATAGATTGGTTTGGGAAAAGAGTAATTGATTCTTAATAGTATTTGAATATCAATTCTAAGAAAGTCCGTGGCGTTCTTCAAATAGTAAAAATTTAGTAAACTTACACCTTGTTTTATTTTTGTTTAAGATTTACATTAAAAGAAAACGGCTTTATCCTTTTTTTTTTTTAAATTCAGCTAGATATGTTTTACTATTTTTATAGATACAAGTTAGTGTTTTCTTCTATTCATGATTGAAGATATATGTCAGAAATAAATCTTATATATACAAATTAGCTTTGATATAGTTTTTCCCTTAAATTCAGCGTTAAGCCGTACCAAATACTTTCTCCTCCGTAAAGCGTTCACCATCTTTTAAAACTTGTAAACCTACTGTTCGTAAAAACACAAAGAAAACATACTAGACTTTAAAGCCATAGGAATGACATCAATTTCATTGAAAGGATTATAGCTTTTTTTTGTCCTTTTTTGACTTTTTTCTTCGTAGAAAAATGTACATTTCAGCAAGATCATAAATTCCCATTATATGCATAAATGGAATATTATAGACAAATGTTATAAGGAAACTTGATAGAATGAAAAGATGTTGAACAAAATAGTCAATTTCATGAGGCTTAATTCTGTTTACTGCTCTATGATATGGAGTATCAAAAACCAAGGCGCACGCGTACGCTTAAAATTGAACAAACTCGGAATGGTCAGAGAACTGGTCTTGATTAAAGAATTAATAATAATAATAATAATAATACTTTATTTAAAGAGGGTGACTCAATTAGTTCGAGCACTATTCTTCCTTGAGGCCCTCTATAAAAATGCATATATAACACACAATGATAAATAGTAAATTCAACAATGTTATACATGTATATGACACAACATACAATAATAATGCATGCATCATTTCATTAATAAAACAGTCACATATGAACAAATATATAAGAATTTAAGTAGAGCGTTGATCTATTATAAATTTTCTTGACTTGATTTTAAAACTTTGAAGTGATGGAGACAATCTTATATTTAAAGGTAAATTGTTCCACAATTTACCTTTAAATGTAAGAATGTCTCCATCGTTACAATCTTTTAGACAAAACAAAATATAGTGCAAAAAAGTTAATTTTATGGAAAATGCATTTCATGTACATAAAAAAGGAGTGACAATCAGGTGTTATAAAATGTGCTAAAATTTCAATAATGTAAACGTCTTTATACGCTATTGCATGGTTATTGATGTTTCATATGTTAAAGTTCGTGATAAGTAAAAAATTATTACTTAAAGATTGCATATTCTTTTTTTATTAATCCATCTGTGTTAAAACTTTGTCGTCATTTAATTGGATCATACATGTACTTTTCTAAATTTATTTTCCTATTGTTGAAAGTAATAAAAATTTAAACTGACATATTGATAAATGGTTCTTTTTCTCAAACGGTCGGTGTTATAACGTACTTTCTCAGTAATTTTAAAGGATTTTTTCTATCAAAGAGCTCTCACAGTCACGAGGTATTGATATTGAATTCATCATTGCTTGTTATCCTTCCTAAAAACAATACACACAGTAGTACAAGCATTATTATATTTATAATGAACAAGTTGCACAGAAAAAGTATTCAAAAATTTTTGGATCGAAAAATTATATTCTTTTCTTTACTTTTGTAAAAAAAAATACTAGTATAATTTAATATTTGTTAGATTATTTTTACTTTATAATTAAAAAAAAATACATATATTTTTTTCAAATTTAGTCTAACTAATATTTATGAATAAACAGTAAGAAACAAACGAACACAAATATTTAAATGGAAATATTCGAAATTTATTGTGTTGTTCTATGTACAGAAACGTCAAGCACTTCACAGACTAGAATCCTTTATTACTTAATGATAAATAATTTGTTTTTTTGTTTTTTTGTTGTTGAGATTTTAGCAATTCTTGGAATGCGATTTACCCAGTATCATGTACTAAAGTTTCTGTCTGTTTTTCTGTATATTTCTAAAACAGACAGAGACAGAACTATGAATAAAACTATATATAAACCTGATACTAGTATCACATCCACCCGCTGATTATTCGCCTTGTGTGGTAACTGTAAAAGAGAACCTGAGAAATGTCAGCAAATGACCGTGTACTTTTGCACATTCAAGTAACACAAGAAATTAAGTAATGTTATCTTCATTGACCAGTCAAAAATTGAATTATATTACAAAGGACGTACTTTAGCGTGCACGTGGCTTCTGTATTTGCTCTCCTCTCATATATATATGTGTATTTGGTTCGTATATTTTATTTCAAAGGTACTTTGAGAGGTTCACCCTTTGAAAATGCTTTCGTTGTAAGAATATGCTGCTCCAAATACAGATGCTTCAAATTTAGTTTTGATTCTTCCATTTATAATTGAAATTTACCAAAATAGCAAGAACGTGCTCATTATCATGATAGAGATCTGCTATTATTTAAACTTTAGATATTTTATTCTGTCTGCACTTAACGTTTTGCTGTTGGATAAAGAAACATATGAAAATATCAAAGTAAAATCGTAATCCTTTTATTTGTAACTTCCTTCTTTTTACAGAGAAGTTTGTCTCCAACCCTTCCTTCCGACAAGATGCTCAGTTTCATTTTATAGACATTTATATATACTCTAAACATATTTAAAACAATTTTTTCACCGATTTTTAACTCATAAAATTGCACTTTAGTCAGATCAACAAAACTTTGAACTTTAAAATTGAATGTTAAGTTAACTACAAGGAAGGAATTCATTGATCTTTCTGGAACCTTTATCTCCCATCATTACGAGACTGAATAAATCTTCAATTTCCGATGTTTATTATTTAATTAAAACATTAATTTGATTTCAATCAATTTTTACGTTGAAAATGGAAAAGACATGTGACAGTTAAATGATAATTATCTGTATTAGAAGCTAATGTAATGGGGCGATGGCTTATTGATTTTGCAATTTGTACCGTTTTGATGCAAAACTTTTTATCAAAGATATAGATTTGCATTTAAATTAATAAACACACCTTTAAGGCGTATATGAAAATATTTACAATCTATACTTACTTATATTGTATAAGATTTTAAAATAAAATCTGCAACACAATCTTTTCTGGGTCGGATTCTTGCAAGGACTATTTAGCTTCATACATTCTTAAATACTGATTTATTTTACATTTATCTTCAACACATTCCAAAGGTGGGATTGGGTGCCTAGGAGGAGGATGTTGTTGACCGGTCACATCCTCCGTGAACCCAGGAAGAAGGAACATTCCATAGTCAAATGTAATATGAGAGAAGATTTCACAATCGGAATGAAACAAGTCAGTCAAAAGTACATGCACGACCTATTTCCAATGATAGTTTTACAATTGCTAATTGATTCTTCGTATAATAGCTGTATTATTAATAAGACAAAGCGTTGAATTTTATCAGCAGAAATGTTTCATTATAATTTTGTACACTTTCCAAGATCTTCATTAAATCATGATCAAACACTAGCTAGGGAGAAATTATTTTGGATACTAGTATTCAATTCTGTTTCGATAAAAGAATTTCATGAAATGTATTTCAATATGTGAGGTGTTTTAACGTGTTTGATCAGAAAATTTTTAAACACGCACTTCGTTTTGTTTGATTTTAATCAATGGCCTAAATCCCTTATCAATCAGTTTTTCCCATCTTGGCGGTGCTTTTGCAGAAGTGTGACACTGAATATTTTTCACTGAAGCCCCAGTCACGCGAATCGCAAAGCAATCACAAAGACTCCACATGGTCAATGAAAGGTTTCGATTTTGTTACATGAACTACAAAAGTTCATAGCGGTATCAAAATATTCCTGGTCGCAACAGTATTTGTACATGAGCAAGGGATAGATGCGGCATTTTTTTCTTTAACACAGAGATTCCACTGTCTCCTTTATTTAAATCGCAAACTGAAACCGCACTCATTGGTTTCCTTCTTATGCTTACACCCAAAATATTGACGCTTTGTAACGTAGTGGCGACACATGTCTAACAGATCGGTACGGCTGCAGTGTTAACACTTACAACTTTTTGTTACCGATAAATACTGATGAAGACTGTGTCGACATGATTTTTCCAAGTTTACGTTCGCATATTTTCTGGCTGCAGCTGAATTTATTCTATGCTTAATTTATTTACAACGTAGAACAGTACAATATATAATGGTTGAAGTTTAGAAAGGTTTTATTGAGTTTGTTTTAGTTGGTAAAAGATAAAAGAGTACAGCAAATTGACAATATCGTCAAAGTTTTGAAATTTCAAAAATTAAAACAAGAAATGTACCCTGTCATCATTTTGCTTAAAGTAAACGAGACAAAATAACGTGGCAAAAATAATGCCTGATAGTTTTCTCTGATTTTCGGAACCTAGCCACAAAACTATGAAACGCCAAATTAACATACATTCAAATATTTGAACCTATCTTCAAATAATTGTACCTATCTTCAAATGAATTTTACCTATCTTCAAATGAATTGGATTTCACTTTAAATCAACTGTCCTTATCTTCAAATCAATCAGAGATAGGTACAATTCAATTATACCTATCTTTAATTCATTTGAAGATAGGTACAATACATTTGAAGAAAGGTACAAATGCAATGAATTGAAGATAGGTTTAATTGATTTAAACATAGGTACAATTGAATTGAACCTGTCTTTAATTACTAAGATATTTGCAATACTAACTACTCCCTTTTTCATATGTTATTTCCGGTACGCCACAGCTGGCGCGAAAATTTATCGGAATCTTCATCCGACTGCCATACAAGATATACCTACATGATATACATGAGTATTTTAATAAGTATATGATGCTTTTTGCATATTTTGAATTCAGTTGTACATATCTTCAAATCATTTATACCTATCTTCAAATGAATTAGAAATAGGTATAATTCAATTGAACCTATCTTTAACTGAATTGAAGATAGGTGTAAGTTCAGTAAAGATAGGTATAATTTATTTTACCTAGGTATAATTATTTAGAGACAGGTATAATTATTTACACCTCAATTCAATTGTACCTATCTTAAATTCAATTGTACCTATCTTTAATTCAATTGTACTTATTTGTTATTCATTTGAAGATAGGTACAATTATTGGAAGATAGGTGCAATTATTAGAAGATAGGTACAAATATTTGAATATCTGCTGATTTGGCGTTCCATATCAAACCAAGTCCATACAATGCAACTCTCTTGAACACAGTTAATTTCTGAAATTTATGATCGTCGAGAGTTCTGGTGCTATGATAGGGTTTCCCTCGTTAACGTATACTTATGTCCCTCTTATGGAAGACATTTTGAGGAAAGGGAAATCATGTTTACACTTTCGTTTCTTCCTGTGCATTCTTTCTGTTAACATCTATAATCTTTTAACGCAAGTGAAAGTACTTCTACATAGATAGAGACAATATTGGCAAAGTGATATATTTCTGTAATTTTGAGATCATTTTTTATGGACTTACTTTGTAATATATAGTCTGTTTAATCAAGAATATTTTTCTGAACCTTTGAAATTGTTCACGTTCTTAAGACTGTGGCGTTGTTTCTGTAACATCATCATTTCTTCATGAAGGCGTTTATATTCGTGACATTATTCAGAATAGAAATTTTTACAATAATAGTCAAAACATAAAAAAATAAATGTCCCAACAAGTGCAAAATTATGTCTTGTGTGAAAAAAAAGACATGCACTTATTCATTAAACGTTGCGATATCTGGATCACGAACATTAAAGTTTTGAAAATGTGAGTCGGTCAACAGTTTTAATTTCACAGATTGAAGAGTAAAGTACACGTTGAAATATCAGATCAATTACGACGTAACTAAACGCCACTATGGCCCCTTTTTTTTAATGCTCGGATCTGTAACAGATGGTAGTAAAGACCATAAAACAATTTAAGACCATAAAAGACTCTTAAGTGTATCAAAGGTTTTTTCACGTTTACACTAAAACGCGGTAAATGGCTTTCATCCTACGAGATGACCATGCTCCATCAATAACTTGGGAAAGTCGTATTAGCTAATGACTAGTTGTACTTATGATTTTCTGGTAAAGTAAATTTCATTCAAAGAAAGTACAAAAACGAACGTACGGATATTTGTCTGTTCGATTCATCAACTTCATGCAGGAGACGGGTTAATAATTAACATCGGAAAAATCTTCCTTGTATCAAAAGGAACAGAGATACCTTCGGCTTACAAATTCGAATATGATGAGGATGAAACTGTTTATTAATGACATACATATATCCCAGGGCATAATGGGTATCTGTCAAATGGTTGATATACCAAAGTGAATAAAATCAAAGTCTTCTGTATTCAGGTAATTAAAGAGAAGTCACGATTGGGCGGTCTGTCCTTCAAGCCTGGAGATGTCAAACGATACAAAAGAGATGGAGCCAGAGGCATGCGGAACAATTAACGTAAGCGGCGACAATACGCTTCTTCGAAATATTTGTAAAACTGTAGATTTTATCTGACATCGTGTTTTATAACGACACTACGTCATCAATACTCTGAAAATCAAAGTAAATTAATTCTATCGCTAAATATAAACCTCAGGTTGAAAAAGTTACAAACTTATTCAAACAACAAAAATTGGAAAGTCAAACAATTCAAATCATCTTTTTATCAAACGAAAAAAAAACCCTGTAAAACAAACATTGACTTGTCTTCCATTATCTAACGTAATATGTAATTAAATTTACCCATTCAGTATCAATCACGTCAGCTTTAAATGGTTATTTTGGTAGCAATGTAAATGTTTACATTAGGCTGTTTTAAGGTATAAATTTACTGCTTAAATTCTTTGTTACATGATAATTTGGAGTCAACTAGTTTAAACGGAACATTTCTTCCTATTTATTCCTATTTTGGCGCTCTGAAAGTATCGTTTGCACGAACTAGAGTAGGTCATTACAAAAGATCGCCACTCCACATGCAAAATTGGAAATTCCTATCGATATTTTTTTCTTTCAAAGTTTTATCACCTTTTAAAGAGATCGTTTAATCAAAATGTTCTCAAATGATAACGATCAGACTATAATGCTCATACGCTGATGTCTAAAAATACTTTTTGAAATATTCTTTGACAACCACACTGTGTTTCTGATTCAATCTTATTTGAGAATACTAATAAGCCCCTTTCTATGCCCACGTAGATCAGCAGTAAGAAAATGCAACTCACGATGAAATATTATTTTACAAACCAGCACGTCAAAAATTTCGCTCTTAAAGTGATAAATGATTTCCTGACTTACTTATTATTAAAGGTTTTATTTATTATCAACAATTTAGGAGGAATTGCAGTTGTGTCTAAAAAATAACTCGAAAAACGGGTATAATGACAAGTTTTGCAATTACTTCTACCGACACTTTTTAATGGAGATTTATAAACTTTTAATCCGATTATGTTTCTTTGTAAAAAAAAAAAAAAAAAAAAAAAAAAAATACTGGTGTTCTATAAACAACCAATAAAACATCACATCGTATTCTAAGCCAGGTAGTTGTTAAAATCATAATTATAAATTAGTTTGTATTATGACACAAAAGTAATCTTTTCAAGAACTAAAAGTAAGTGGAATCGCGTACCCGATGCAGTCAACTGCAGAACATGGTGACCTGGCCTGGGGGCCATAAAACTCACTTTTGAGCTCAGTCTCACTTTTTTTCCAAAGGAATTGATAGTGGAAAAGTGAGACTGAGATCAAAAGTGAGCTCGTCTACGTTTTATGGCCCCCAGGCCTGTTCTTTGGATGAGACTATAAAATCAAAGTCCTTCGCAGTGGGTTCTGTCACAAAAAGATTAATATCAGTGAAATTTTCTTGAAAGGGACTTTAAACAAGCAAACACTTGAACCAAATGTATGACTTGTAATATTGGTTTAGATTTTACCATGATTTTAATGCAATACCTACAGTATATAATATATAACTGTACAATTGATCAAATTACTTGTAATGAGTCTAGAATTTACCGATTTACTTACATGTACGTACGGATACAGTCAATTGAAATGTATAAGAGCTTCAACTTATAAAAGATCATCATAAACAGATAGATGTCCTCTTTAAAAATTCTGCTAGGCGTCTTTAAATTAAGGATACAAAAAGACAGTTAAATGAAAGCAAGGGCAGACATTTTCTTAAATTCAAAGACATATGCATATGCAAAGTAAAAGTAGTAACTAATGAATAATAATGGGAAAAATAATGTTTCTTGTGGGTCAAAAACCATTTGAGTTGATCTGTTCTTAGACAGTCAGTCGGGAGAGGCCAAAAAAAAAAACAATTTTATCAACATGTAAAAAATGTACCAATGAATATCGGCAACGGTCTATCAATTAAAAACTGTTTACTTGTAAATCTTTTATATCTCAGTGAATAACAATTAAATAACACTTTAGTGTCTGTCAGAATTGATTTTTATTTGTGTATTTCAGTGACGAAATAAATGTTAATTGGCAGCAGCTAATAAACTAATTTTTTGATTATTAAACAAAATGTTTTCAGACTTTCAATCGTCAGCGAGCCTTAATTATATAATTTTATATTAAAAACACGTGTATGTGTTGTTAATACATGCCACATGTTATAATGTCATATGTATCTCGCGTATAATTCTATATTCAAGAAAATTTCATCAGTTTAATGAATAAACAAAATCAGACAGACATATGACAAATAAGCTGATATATCAGTGTTAATTTTCGATTACCTGATTACCTTTTTAAAAGTGTGCATTTTGCAATTTCTGTGGTTGGTAAAATAAATACAATCGATCGATCTTTTCGTTTCATTTGACTGACATTATATAAACCAAAAACTTTTAGACTATTTTCAAACAGCTAGATTTGACCACGCGATCTGCGATTTGTTCCACTTACCTGATTAATACAAAGAACTTACAATCTTTCTTTTTTTAAAGTACTCTGTAGATCGACAAGGGTTTCTGACTCCTCCTGGGCAGACAAGCTCACTTTCTTTGTTTTTCAAGAGGCTGTGTCCTATTTGTGATTTTTATTTCTTTACTGGATTTATGGTAAATTACTGTTCGTCACTGTCATTTATTACTGCAAAAACGATTTTTGGAAATGAAACTCACTTTAGTTAAAATATCAACAACAAAAAAACCATGGCGTTTTCTGGGGAATGACTTAAGCTTACTTGAAAAAATAATGCAAGAGCTAAGTTTACTTCGATACAATAAACCTGTTCATCGGTTGGAACATATTTCGGTTTATCGGTTCTTAATTCTTTATTTGACTGCCAGTACTGCAATGAATTTGGCAAAAATAAACATTTTGTATTAAATGAAACTTGACATTTACTTGTATTATGTAAAATTCACTTTTGTTTGACATACTGGTTTTCCGTCAACTTAAATAGTAGACCTGCAAGAATAATTCAAATACACCTTTAGACTTATCCTCTCTAATTACATGTATGTCACACTGAGCCGAATGGACTAACTATAAAAGGTATAGTTTGATATTAAGGCAAAAATTGCATTTTTCAATGTCTGCTACTTTACTACGAAAAGTGTTACAGAATACTAGTTAATATATGTAGTCTAGAAAAAGTTAATTTCATTCACCTAAAGACCGTGCAGTAAAATTTATACATTAATTAAAATTGGGTGCATTGTGTATGGTTTACAATGAACATGTGCCACATGCAAAGATCTGTGATATTTTCATTACATTAAAATTGATTAAGGACTACAATTTACAAGAATCCCTGGTAAAGTATAAGTACCAGTAGGTTGGAGATAAGAATATTTATAGTGTCAATAATTTTCTATTTCGATGAGCAGAAACTTACGTATATCATGCAGCATTTATCCATTTCAATAAAGTACACATGATAACATGTCGACTCAAAGCATAAATGACATATTAACCGTATTTTAAAAAAAAACGTTTGATCCATTTAAGGTTTCACAAGTTCTTATGTATATGCGTCACTGAATACCATTTGGAAATATCAGTTTCTGAATAAGTTGTTGATAAGTTGTTTTCAGCATCAAATATCTGATCTTTGAGTTCAAGAGTTATCTTTTTAACACTACAAAATACATCTGTATAATTGTGTCCCATTTTTATGCACAGGACACTGAGATTTGTATATATAAAAAAGACATTCATAATAACCTATGTCATCGTGAAGTTAGTTAAATGTCCATTTGAACAACATGAATTGAAGCAATCCAACCAGAAGTCTCTGTCGAAACTGTAGCTCTACTTGTTTATACTTATAACAAAGGAATAGAAAAGTAGCGGTTGGGATTTTAAACCTTTTAACAGCAATACATATAATAATTATCCTTGATTAAATCTGTGGCAAGATTGCAATAAAATTACAACAGTAGGAGTAGATTTTAATAAAATTTTACAGATTTTTCAATTTTGGCTGCCATGGCAATATCATTCATCAAAATGAAAAAAAGATGAATGCAATTATGTATATGGGTGTAGTCTACTTGTATGCCACATTATCATATATTATAATCAGACTAAAATTGTATTTGAAGAAGCATTAAGTATTTCACACAAATTCCTATTTCTTAGAAGCCATGGCAACACCGTTCCTTAAAATCAAAAACCGATAGGCAGAATTGTTTCTCAGTGTAGACTATTTGTGTTCGAAATTATATTGAAATCAGAATTAAACTGGGAGAAGTAGCATTTTGAAAGTATTTCACAGAAATTTCTATTTTAAGAAACCATGGCAACGCCAATTATCGAAATCAAAAACTGATAAACAGAAATATGTATCTTAGTGAAGTCTACTTGTATACAAAGTTATATTGAAATCAAATTGTATAAGAAGTAGCATTTTGAAAGCATTATTTAGAATGTTCTCTTTTTAATAACCACGGCAACACCGTCCATCGAAATCAAAAACCGATAAACAGAATTTTTTAACTAAGTGTAGTCTACTTGTGTGCCAAGTCATATTGAAAACAGACTGGAGAATGAGTAGCATTTTGAAAGTATTTCACAGAAATTTTCATTTTTAGTAACTACGGCAACGCCGTTCATGGAGAGCAAAAACCGATAAAGAGAATGATATATCTTAGTGAACTCTACTTGTAGGTTTTATAGAAATCAGACCAAAACTATGGAAGGAGTAGCATTTTGAAAAATTGTTTACAAACAGATGGACAATCAGCTAGACGGAAGGACGACGGATTCATTACTATCCCATAAGCTCTTCGGGTCTCTTACCAGTAGAACTAAAAACAGACCTCTTAAACCAGGTGGGATCATGTGCAATTCCCTGTAGACTGGTCTCATCCAACGTGTGCTTTTCGTCATTCATTGAATCGACCAAAAATTTTTGAAAATGTGGACTGATTGTTGGAAAAAGTAGATTTGTTTGAGCATCAATTCATTAATCCATCAATTCGTAATAGATAAAAATATCACAGTTAGTACAATTGGAGGAAATGTGTAAGATTATCAAAATTATAATTTTTGGATGAAAATTGATATAAATAATATAAATATCACAGTACATCTGGGTAGAAATATATAAAAATATTGAAACAGTTTTTTCATTCGGATGGAAAGAGAGAAAATAGTACAGTTTGAAATTTTGGAACGGAATATAAATATTACACCTAGTACTGTACATTTGGGTGAAAATAGATAAAACTTTTCAGTTAATATATATGGATGATAACAGATATAAATATTACAGAGAACATGTAATACGTACATTTGGATAAAAATTTAAAAAGTATTAGAGTTGGTACATTTGGGTGGAAATAGAAAAAAAAATTATTAAAGTACATGTACTTGAAAAGATATTAGGCAGAAAGAACTTCATCACGTTACACATTTCTACACCGAAAGTTATGGATTAAAATTAATGTAAGTTACAGAAACACTCAAAGTCTAAAACTTTACCACATTCAATTATTTTACACTGAATCCTCTCAACTTATTCTACTGATTCTTACGCCAGGAAAAATAAACGGTACAAAAGATTTAAAGAGGGAATGACGTGTGAAAAAGTGATAAAAAACACCAGCATATCCAGAGCTCCATCGGCTACAATGCTTAAACTCTCTTTACTTAAAAAACAGATTATTTTCCCTTATATATTCCTATTTATAGTACACTGTAGAATATTTTTGAAGATGCTTAGAATCATATAAATATGACAGATAACGGCTTTAAATTCTTGAGATTTTAAAAAGATTTTTCCAACATACTACTATGAAAAACCTTGACCGCAAGTTTGGTCCGACACCTCCCCCAACCCCACCCAAAGGGTGTGTGTGTTCATGATGTGGACAAATTTAAGGCAATATACTTCTTAAGGATGCTTCCAAATAAAAAAAAAAAGACTAAGCCAGGCTTCATTTTTTTTGTTCTTCAGGAGATTTTTCCATTGCATTACTATGTAAAACTCGACCTTCCACCTGTAGACATGATTTGAACAAGTAGGAACTTTCATTCAGTATCAGTGGGTATTAACAAGTAAGACTGTAATGCAAAACTATTTATAAAATACTTGTTCGGAACTAGAAACATATACAAATACTGTATTCATAAACATAAGTTTGCCTTTGCTTGATTGTATTATACATGTACTTGCAATTTTTAACATAATAAATTATAATAATTAGGCATAAATATTTCCAATTCTAATGCTTAAAGACCAGTAAGAAGGATATGGAGATAATGAACAGTATTCGATCTCAAGATCCATAAAACAATATAAAATAGGAGCAGCGTAAACATAGACCTCCGAAACATCAGAGGTGGGATCAGGTGCCATGGAGGAGTGAGCATCCCCTGCTGACCAGTCACACCCACCGTGTGTTTCTTGTCATGATCAGGAAATAACGGAAAAATCCGTCGTCAATTCAGTGTATAAATAATGGACTAACAATTGGTATGAAAAACGTCAGTCAGCATTTGATCCAATGATAAATTGTATTTGCTGACAAGGTCATTGTATCGACCATAGAACTTACGAAATGATGACTTTAAAAGAAACTGCAGATATTCTTGTTTCATCAACTTGCTTGTCAATAATTTACCTCGTTTTAGAAATTGTTCATACGTAGAGCATGCTCTTGCGTATCGAATCAACTGAGATATATATATACTCCGTATGCAGGCGATGAAGGTATATTGCTGCATAAGAAAGGGAAGTTGACGATAGAAAAGTTAAAGTCATCACGTTTATCATACAGCTTGGTTGTTAGATTACCATTAACGTCTTTTTCAAGTAAAATATCCAAGTATGAAACAGATGTCAGACTCGATCTGGGGTATCTTTATCTCAAGCTCACCAGGATATATAGTATCGACGTAGGAATGGAAATTACTTTTGTTAATTGACAATACGTCGTCGATATCTCTAAATGTCGAGTTGAATGCCACAGCAAGTGTTTTCTTGTTTTCACGCATAAGATTTTGCACAATTTCTGCTTCATATGAATGAATAGGTCTGCTAATAATGGAGCGCAATTGGTACCCATGGGAATTCCATTAGATTGTTGGAATACCTGGTCTCCTAAAACCACATAGATATTGTCAATCAGAAATTCAAGCATCTCTTTGATGTCAACTTCAGAGTACTTGTGTGTGCAATCACAATGTGTTTTAACAAAATTATTTTGCAAATGACCAATGACCAGGTAAGTAAATTTACGAGTTCCATTTTTATTGAAAAAGCAGCTGTCAATGATATCAAAAAGCCTGGACTTTAATTTATCTTTAGGGATGGTTGTGTATAAAGTTGAAAAGTCGTAAGTTTTTAAGCTGTTGATTTTGGTAAATTCTTGTGATTTCAAATTGTCTAAAAGTTCTTTGGAATTTTTGAGTATCCACATCTGATTCACACCACTTCTTGAATATATTGTTGCACGGTACTCTTGGTTTTTCCCTCACTACTGTATATATCTTAGTGAGGAGTAACGAAAGAGGCTTGGTTGAATATTTACTGGAACCCGCAATGTATCTTTGTTTGTAAGGATTTTTATGAAGTTTCGGAATCCAATATATATATAGGGTAGTTCAAATTCATTTTTGGCTCTGTGGAATATCAAAAATATTTGAAACTGACATATGATCTTGAAGAATTTTTTACTTAGAAATGGAAGTATAAGTAGGGTTACCACTTGTAGAATTAAATCCAAGTTCTTCTAAAATACAGTTTATATAATGAGCCTTACAAACAAAGACAATGTTGTTACCTGCTTTGTCGGCAGGGACCAGTATGTATGGATCATGTAATCTATCTCATTCTTTTTTCACTTCTGGATTATTGAACACTGAAGGATAGATGGTTTTCATATTGCCCCTCAATCTTTAAATACGCGACTTTAACATGGATCTGATACATTTAATCCAATCAGACAAGGTGTCAACGTCTTCTTTTTCATACCTGGCCTATCGCCTGGCGTAATTTTCAACAGAATCCATAATATATATGAAATTCCGACGCCAGTTGAAGGATCGGGGTTCCCTATATTTAGGACCTTTTAAAGAGAGTAATCTAAAGTCCTCATTATGAACTATATTTACGTCACCTGTAATAACGTGTCCAGAAGGACTATAGTTATAGGGCGAAAAAAACATGAACATGAACACGATGGAGGATTATGTTTTAGATACTCGTTATCCAGGCCATGTAAAGTTTTTTTGTAATTGAAAAGTTTGGAAGCGTTGGTCGATGTATATTTGTAGGAAATACAAGGTGTAGTCTTTAACTTGAAATATGGTGGAATACAAGACTTGACCCTTTTGTGATTAAGAATAAAACTTATATTAACCGCGTCAATTTCTTTATTGGCATATTGAAGTTTAAGGAAAAGACGGATTGTTTTAGCTGCACTTTCTTCCGCAAAACCTGCAGGTTTAAATAGCCTATGGTTTGCAATATTCATAATCACAGATCCCAGCCTACATTCTGGTGTCGAGGAATCAAAAATTGGACTTTCCTTGGCCTTTCCATTAAGGTAGGATTCTTCTCATATTTCTTGCATTTAAAATTAATGAAATTTTCATAGAATCAAGAAGACAATTTCAATAAGTGATGGCATCAGTTAAATTTGACCGTTTTATATCAGAGACAAGGTCAGGTCAAGGTCATTACCTTTTCCCTGGACATTAATAATAAATACTGTTACCAATTATGCAATTCCTACTTGTATTTCAAAAGATTGAATGTTTTTTTTCTGCATAAAAAGATACTACCATAAAGGACCTATAAGATGATATTTCCAAATTGACATAAATAATTTAACTAAAATAAATGTTGCCTAATTCAGATTTTCTTACTTTTCTGAAATTTTAAGGATATATCAGTTATTTTTTTATGCTTCCTATATTTAAATTTTTCTCATTTTCACATATGGTTAAGTTGTCACAAATAGATACAAAATGATACAAAAACAAAAAGTTTTGATCGTTTACTAAGAGAGAAAAAATACTTTTTGCGGATTTTTGGCTAAAATCTGTACTCAGATCGGAAGCTTATAAAAGCTACAATAGTTCTAGTTTGTTTGTTAAATCCTATTTATTTTATATATTTAGGAACTCTAGTCTCTTATTATTAATTAAACTTTCATTTCAAAAGTTATTCAAATCTTCGATTGTGTAAAAATATAACTAAATTCATTGTTCTATAATAATTTTGAGATGCAGAAAAGAAGATATTTTCATACGTCACCATTCCGCCAAAAACACAGCCCTTGCTAGTTTTCAAATGTAGTTTACCATTTCTATTTAAAGTTGTATAATTGTGAAGAGGAAAGAAAAAGATGGTCTTTTTTAAAACCTCTTACACCTACAAAAATAAAACATATAAGGAAATGTACTTTGAATATTTATTCTAGTCAGAAACCAGAGAAGAATCCTACCTTAAGTAAATCATGCCTTTATACCTTAGGCCTAGTAGATATAAAGCTTTCAGTTATATTTTTAACGATCATTGATATCTACTCAATCCACAATACAAAAAACTGTAGGTCACTTAATTATTGTGATCCCTTTATTTCGTGAAGTATTCCTTGACCTGAGGCAGAGTTTTCAGGAAGAGTGGTTATTGTTCTTTATAACCTTAGGGAATACTAATGTACGTGATATGATTTCTTTCGTTTGAGGAACGAATTAGACAGAAATCAATTTCTACTTGGTGTGATAATGAATTACTTTTTCGGAATTACAAGGTTTTCATTCGAATACCTGGTGTATATCACGTGGTTCTTTAGAACCGGTCTCGTTAGCAAGGCTATATAAGAGGTGAATAGTGGTTTAAATACCAGTTTAGGACGACACGTAGAGCACGATAAAGTTTAAATTTCAGATGCAGGACGAAGTGGCGTAGGGTGTGGTTCATCGACATGTTTAGCCATTGTAGATGATATGAAATCACAGAAAATAGAGTTGGAGAGAGATTTGACAGTGTGGAAAACGAGGTCATCAAAGAAAAGCCATCTTAGATCTTGTTTTTATAAGATAAGTATTCATTTGAGAATACAATTGATCAGTTTTTGAATAAGTAATAAATTAGTGATAACAAGGTTTGTAATAGAGAGAATTTGAAAACAAATACATGATTGTATTAAATTAAGAGATTCGTTAATTCTAGTCAGTATATGATAATTGAAGTTATTTCCAGAAATAGATAATTTGTTTTGTAGAAAGATGGATTTGTTAAAGGAAGAAAACTGGTGTTTCTGAAAAGCAAATCAAATACGTTACGTTAATTTATTTTATTTTTCAATTAATACAAGTATAGAATTTATGATATTATATTTGCACTTATATCCAATTAAATATATTTGCTTATCATTTTAAAACGTACTAAATGCATCAACATTATAACTTGGACATTTCCTGAGTATAGAAAATATCGATAAATTAAAATTGTTTGAATTTATTTTTCAGTTTCAGTTTCTTGCCATTTTGTCAAATGTGCTACTAAAATGAAAAGTTTTAGATATGTTGAAGAGAAAACAGTATATTCTTATGTTTCAGGTGGTTACATGTTGGGGTTGGTATCACGATGAGTATAATGAAGAAGGTGATTTTAAGATCTCCAGAGAAGTACGGTAGATTTTTTCTTTGCGTTCTATGCCAATTGAAAGTTAAATTCAATGCGGACTCCATCACAATGGAAAAGAGAAGCATTTCATATTCTGAACTTTGAGTATAATAATTCGTTTTTCGATTTATTTCAGTAGATCATTCAATCATGAATCCTTATAGTAGAGTATGGGGCATAGATAATTTTTGTTTGGTATCTTTTAACCAAGTATATGTATTAATGATATATAAATTTTATAGAAGAAAACGAGTTCTACTTGTCTTATGATTAATGCAGGACAGGTACGGCTTTGCGAAAGAGAATTAAAGATTTAGAATATTTGCATTTTGATTTTCATTGTAGTTAAACTAAGGTCTCATTTGAATTATCTACTTAGAATTGAAATTTATCAATTGAGTATTAATTTAAAAAAAAAAAAAAGATCTAGATGGTATAAAATATTTATAGGAATGATAATTCTGCAGTATTTGCAGTGTTGTTAATTGGCTTGATTGAGTTATCTAGAAAAAGAGATCTAAGTATTTAGTTTCAATTCTAAAAAGTTTTGATAACAGAAACTGAATTTTTGTCGGTTTTGATTTTCGAGTAAAAAGGAAATTTTGTCAATGAATTCTAATTTTAAAAATGATTCGCCAAAATTGAATTAAATTTTTTCTGAATATTAATTTCATGAGCTGTTTTGCACAATTTTCGTGTTTGGTAGTGTTTGGAAGATTTGAATTTTGATAACGTTGATATATTTCATTTTATAATGAAATAATTTAATGAATGTTTATTAATTGGCAACAATTTTTGGAGTATTTACTTTTATTGAAATTAGTTTTCAGTGGAAAGTGATTTTTTTAATACTGTAGCTATTTAAAAGCTGTTATTTTTTAATTTAAAAAAACAAAAATAGAATTTGAGGGGAATTCCAACTCTAACCCAGCTTAGCATAAAATATTTTATGGATGTTTATCATAACGCATCTGTGGTGTTTGGTTTTTGGCGGGATTGATTTCAGTAGACAATGAGAAGTACAAAAATAGTCAAATGAAAATTAATATTTCTGTTTGAAAGAGATATTGAGTTGGGTTTGAATTTGAATAACTTTGGCACAATTTAGCATATCATGCTTTTATGAATGTTTTCCAACCACTTATATGGCATTGTCATTTGGCAATTTATTAAAGATTGTTTTCATTATATTGCTGATACTATGAAATAGAAATTGATTGGATTCGAATGCTTTGCACATTTTATCATAAAATGATGTTATATTATAGATGTTTATCCAACTACATTTGTGGTGTTGCCATTTGGCGAGTTGGTTAAAGTAGAAAGTGGGTTCTTTATCATACGAGTTTGAATTTATGGATGTTTGTCCATGACCACATATGTGATGAAGCCATTTAGTAAGACTGGTTTCTGTAGAAAGTGTTTCTTGGTATATATTAAAGTAAAAGTTTATAATTTTCATGAAATCAAAGAAAATTTTATTAAATCTTGAAGTATTTTGATAAATTTTTCACATAGTATGAATTTATGGATGTTTTTTGAACCGTATTGTGGTGATGCCATTTGGCGAGTTGGTTAAAGTAGAAAGTATTTCTACATATAAAGTACAGTAAAAGTTGATAATTCTGATGAAAATAAAGTAAAATTTGATTGAAATTTGAACTTTTTGATAAATTATATCATAAAATGAATGTATGGATTTGTATCCAACCACATTTGTGGTGATGCCATTTGGCGAGATTTGTTTGTGTAGAAAGTATTTCTACATAAGTAGTAAAAGTAAAGGTTGATAATTCTAATGAAAATAAAGTAAAATTTTATTGGAATTTGAACTTTTTGATAAATTATATCATAAAATGATTTTATGGATGTTTATCCAACCACATTTGTTTTGATGCCATTTCGAGATTGTTTTCAGTAGGAAGTATTTCTACAAATAGTAAAGTAAATGTTGATTATTCTGATGAAAATAAGGTTATCATAACTTGATTATCAAATGGATGTTTATACAAACACATTCATATTTTTCTTAATTTAAAAAAAAAAATGATTAGTGCAATTCATAAATTTTGAACTTAATGGTGGAATTTTGATTCATTTTATCATTTAATGATAGTATGCATATTTTGCTAGCCACAATGATGATGACTTTGATTTTTTTTTTAATATAGATTAAGAGAGAGAGAAAAAGAGATCCTATACATATTTACTAAAATATCAGAGTTACAAGATATATGTATCTATCAGTTTTCTAACATCAAATTTGTTCTTTCAGGTATTATTGGTTATATTCTTCTTACGTTTAATTCAAGCACCATGAGGTATTAATCGGTGTACCAATAATGACAGAGTTTCAAAGAGGCACATGTGTTACTTCCAAGGAATTGAGATGGGATTCAAGATATTTCACAGGAATGTGTATTTTGTGCTATTTTGATATTGGATGATGAATATACTTCTATGTATAACTGTGTCGAATTCATTTGATATATTTGAAGCCTTCTTCCCTGGGACTTCACCATAAATCGTATGGTATGCGTTGAATTTGACTTCAAACTATACTCAAAACTCAAGTGCAGCAAGCATTTATCGATGTATGGATAGGATGTGTGCATAACATCAAGACTTTTACAATCAGACTCACATGGTGAATTACATTATGGATGTTCAAAAGACGGCGGTGTATTGAATTTTTTTTTTCGGATGGATATACATGTATTGATATTTTCCCGCGTTTCGCTAGTATAGCGGGAAAATGTTGTATTAATGACAAGATGTTTATACGCATGTTGTGTGGATTGGTCAGAAAATGACCAATAGAAATTGATTTTGAGGTGTAGTAGAGAACTGGTTTTTAAAGGTTGGTCACTTCGACTTAAGCGAGCAACAGCTAAATTTTTTTAATTTATGTATAAAGGGTATAAGTGAATATATTTATATACATATATTTGATTTTTTTCTTCTTAGGGTTTTATTGGTAGGTTGTGAGGTCCGTCGCAACATTTTTTGCATCCAGCGGCACTTGGCAACGGACACAGGTTTCTAGAGTTTTTTAAAAATTATTTTTATCTCTAGTTTTTCCTGGCCGGCCCTGATGCTTTTCATGTTTATCACAAAGAATATTTTAGAATTATAATAGATGCAGCAGTTTTGGGGGATTTTGATGTTTTTATTTCTCATACACAATGTTCTGTGTTATATATATGTATATTGATGTACTGTTAATAAAATACGGCGTCCAGCGCACGCACGGCTGGCTGTCATGCATAGAATGTTGTTGTTTGTTTGTATAAAAGTAATGGAGTGAATACATGTATTTTTTTTGGTGATTATTTAATTGTTTTCAAAACATTTTATTGGAAAATTTCTGTAAAATTTTATGTATTTATTGTTTGAAATATTGAATGACTTATGATTTAAATGAATTTTGTTGGATTGAATTTAAAATCAATGATTTTACACTTTCATTTTCCCGTTCTTTGTATTTAGAGCTACTGCGTGTCGTTGCTATGTCCAAATGGTGTGTTTGTTGTTTATTGTACTTTCATTTGAAAGTAATGAATGGATTTAGAGTAGAAATATGATTTCTTTCGTTTGAGGAACGAATTAGACAGAAATCAATTTCTACTTGGTGTGATAATGAATTACTTTTTCGGAATTACAAGGTTTTCATTCGAATACCTGGTGTATATCACGTGGTTCTTTAGAACCGGTCTCGTTAGCAAGGCTATATAAGAGGTGAATAGTGGTTTAAATACCAGTTTAGGACGACACGTAGAGCACGATAAAGTTTAAATTTTATCATGATTTATTCAATCCAACATAAACTTGTATATACAAATTGATTTTCATATTTTGCATATGTTATGTACACTGCACAAATAAAGCTACTGCGTGTCGTTGCTATGTCCAAATGGTGTGTTTGTTGTATTGTACTTTCATTTGAAAGTAATGAATGGATTTAGAGTAGAATTAAGTTTTATGTGATCTTTATACATCTGACGCTTTTAAAAACAGAAAACTATTACGCTTACATGAGAAATAGTCAATACCCGTGTTACATATGAAAAAGACTTAGAGGACTGAACGTAAGTAGAATTGCAGAAGAAGAAGAGCGTTATTACATTCTAATGATACACGTATATTAATAGAAGAGCGGAGATTAAAATCAACAAAACTTCACAATAATATTCTACGAGTTTAACTTTAGATAAAATAACAAGGTAAGCTTATATGAATATAGCAACACATTTACTTTCTTACGTATTTTATGTATAACAATAACTTAAAATTGTTTATAAGTATTAGCATGTTTGACATATTTCCTTCTTCGCCACACACCAACATCCACCATGGTAACAAAACGAATGTGTTTACACGTGCATTCCTTCATCTCATGACCACTCCATTACACATGTATTCATTGTTACACTCCACACATACACGGACTCAGCTGAGGTATTCTAGACTGGCCTTAGCTTTCTCCATTTCGTGTAAAAAAGAGTAAAACTGGGGCAAGGTGAGCTCTATAAATTGAGAAAACATTCAGCTTATTCAGACTTCTTTCGAGAAAGATCGATTTACATTGTACCTGTAGACATTGTAAATATAGTTATTGGGTTATCACTTTACATACCCATATAAGTATTCCTTATCCCATTTCCTGTGTTGATGACTAACTTCACCTGTGTCAGAACAATATATTTTTCAAATTAGCAATAAATTAATACTTGTTAAAATGCCTATCCCCTTCATATTTTAAAATATTACTTGAAGCAACACTGGTTTGGATTTCAAACTGAAATAAAAGATTGATTGATTGATTGTATATTGTATATTGGTTAACGTCCCTCTCGAGAATTTTTCACTCATATGGAAACGCCACCACTTGCCGCAAGAGCTGCAAATTTTGTCCTATACTCGGCACTCAAGAGCCATTTTCGTGTCAGCAACTACTGCAACAAGGGACCTCGGTTTATACGGTCTCATCCGAAGGATCGAAAACTGGAATCTTCAATACGAAATGGATTACATAATTAGATAAAAGTCATACTAAAATTCAAGAGTTTCTGTGGAAATAATCTCTGTGCTTTTTGGAGGGATAATATCTCCAATAAGGTTGAGCAAAATTTCAAAAATTAATGCTATATGGCTAGATCTTGTCATCCTGATAACTAGCATTTCCCTTTCAAAAGTTTTGCATATCTGCATTGATGTCTAAATAAACCAAAAAATGCACAACACCCCTATGATCTATGAAAAGTAATAATAACGTGTTTGATTGGATAAAATGAAATAAAGACTTGCCCAACAATTTTTCTAAAGAGTCTCTGAAAAACCTGCGATCAGCTTTACATGGAAGAGGAGAAAATTGAAAGTGTTTTATAATAATGAATGTAGATGATGACATTGAATAGGCTTCTTTAACTTAATCGTCCAGCGGGTGAGAATTTGTTAAATGTGTAGTTGAAAACATTTTAAAGTTATAGACAGGCTTAAAACAGTAAAAATGGGAGAGGTCTAAAATGGACTGAGTCTGCTGCCCAATCCCATCCACAATAACATCGGTGAAAACAATATTGTTTAAGTTAAAAGAAACTGTGAAATATATGTATGAGGTAAAAAACCTTAAAAAGGTGAAAGACACTTTCCTAAATGCAGCTGTAAAAATTTACACTGAATCATATAATTTTACAATAAGAACATCATGGTGTTACACACGTACACACTTCTTGTACTGTAAAAATTATGCTGAAATTAGAACCGAATTATTCCACACTGTACAAAGTAACAACGGAGCAATAGACCTTGACATTATCTTATTTGGGGACCCAAATTTAGGTCAACAAAATAATATCAATATTGTTAAAGCTGTATATAAATATATTAAAAAATCAAAAAGACTTTATGAATAACCAGCGTAACCATTCTGTATCTTTTACAACCCCTCCTTCTTTCTTCTCTCGTTGCACTCCCATTCCCCTCCTTTATTATCTCTCTACACCCTCTTCCTTCTTCTTCTTTTTTTATTATTGTATATTCGTTGCTTCTACATCACGTGTATCTAATTTTGATATTTTGTTTGTGTTGGAGAGGACATTCTAAATTGGTATAACTGGTGTCCAGTCCCTTTGACTGTGTTCAATAAAATATGTTTAAATCATACACACGTAGAGGCAAATGTAACAAGTCCTTTTTACGTAATTACCCACCTATCACAACGTGTAATTTATACAGGTGTGTGTATGTGACGCTATAATTAGGCGTCTCATAAGAACATTACATCAGAATCCAAACGTCAACAGATGGAGTAGTTTGTCAAATAATCAAACAATAAATTAAATCAAAGCAGACAAAAACATTTAAAATCTTAGCAAATTTTCAACAATTTTGAAAACAAATGAATACGACTGACGTGTGAATAATTATATGTTGTTATATTGCACCTGTGTAATTAGAACTTGAATCAATAGCTAGTCAGTTGATGACTCTTTGAAAAGACATCAAAAGGTCAAAAGTCTGGAAGAGTACTTTTGCGGTTGCTTTAAAATGGTTGCAAAACCATCTTATGATTTCTTTACTGACATGCTTTTTAAAAAAAAATGTCTTCAGTAGCGTTTCGACCTCCAAATAAGTGAAAGATTCCCAGAGGTTCGTTAAATACAAAGAAGATGGGAGGATAAGGCGGGCAGAATGCCCATAGCGCGACAGATAAGAAGTGAAAATTTTAATCTCAATTATATCCAAATTTTATTTCATATTTCATCTAATATTAAAGTATACTTAACGTAAAGTCTCTATAATTTACAAAAATCTCACAAAGACTGAAAATATTTGCCAACGGAAAAAGCATACACAGACTTAAAAGAACAAAAACGATCAGTTTTTCATACTTTAACAAACTTTTTCAATATGAGTGGGTCTTCGCTCCATTTTTTTGAAAGATAATCCTAAAAGTTTGCGATAAAATAAATATTTTTTGGTTTACAAAAAAAATGGAGCGAAGACCCACTATACCTTAAAAGTACACTTTTATGACAAAACATTCTCATCTTTCCGAGAAATACTTCAAGTCCATTAAGTCAAGGGTCATATCACAAACATGATTTAAATGCCCCTAATCATCATCACGACCCATGTAGCATAGTAGTTAGCACGTTAGTCTCTAAGCAGTATGATACTTCGGTATTTTATTGCTGGGGTTCGAATCCCACGTATACCATCTAATATTTTTTATATATGAAATTTTATAAAGAGATTTATTTTCTCTCAGAAAATGTTTTTTTTTTCTCATAATTTCATAAATTTCAATAATGAGAGGTAAATTTAAATACTCAATTTACATATCAAGTGTGATTTCTTAATATGTGATGCTATAGACATTCTGCCCGCCTTATCCCCCCATCTTCACATCAACATTACAAATATATTTGCCTTCATAGAAAGGTACATACAGTTTTTTTTAACTTATTTTTAAAAATTATTTAAAACGCTCTTTACGCAACTGGACCCACGTTTCCAATCATTATTGAAACCCTGGAACACCTGTACCCATAAATTAGACTGTGCTTCCTTATATACTGGATCTAAAAATTTAACTTAATTATATATGAAAGACAGACACAGAAAAATAATTGATTTCGAGTACTGAGTATATTTCTGTTCATGTACACAAAGGGGTCCAAGAACGGTTGTTATTTTTAGACCATCTTCCTCAGAGACTAAATTGAGTACTTATCGTACTTTGTAGTATTTTGCTGACGTATTTCATACCAACTATTAGGCCTAATTTTTCATACTAGATATGACTACGAAATATCTAGTTTATCTTATCAATTTATAGGAATCACGGCAGGAGTGACGGTCTAAAAAGTATGCTTACTTCTCTTACGCACTTGAACCCACATTTTAAATTTTAAGAAATTTGTCTTTTATACAATGTTCGCAAACTTTAAACTGGAAATATTACCTGGATTATCAGAATGGGGAAAACAAGGAGAAAAGTACGAAATTGAGGGGATTCTGAAGTGTACATGTACGAGGGTTGATCCAAAAGTAATGTCACAGTGTCAATATCTTTTATATTTGGCGTCATATTATCAAATACAATATACCAAGAGATGCACAAATATAAATCTAATTAATATTGAAATTTTAATTTAATAATGTTAATTTGAATTTATTTTATAGATATTTAAAACATAGAGCATAGGGGGTGTCGCCGCGTCATAACGGAACGTCACATCTTAAAGTGTATTTTTTCTAAGAATAAAAACGACAAACATATTAAAAAGATTTTAAAGAAGCACCTTATCTCCCAATTTTTTTAAAGACACAATTCTTGTCATTTTCTAGTCTTGAATTGAAAATTAAATGACGGCATTGGTATTTTTTATCATAAACATTGTTGTTTTACTCTACTGAATTGAGCAAAGGGATTGTCGAAGTGGGGGGAAAAAGGCTCGACGAGTTGTAATGCATTTTTCCTTCAAAATATGGGAATCATCACTAGCGACATTTTCGTTAATCAGTCAGACTTACAGAATAAAGAATGTAAATAAGAGACATCTTGATAGATAGTTTCAGCAATTTTGGGCGGGTGATTGGTCACTGAATGAATAGCAGAGGACAAAAAGACCGAAAGAAAGGAGATCGGACGGAAACGTTAAGTGGTGTCTGACGTTGTGAAAAAAGACAGACGTATAGAGGGACATGTGAATTTTTAAGTTTATCTTATGCTACTGTTCAAAAAAGTTTGAGATAGGGATTAATTATGAAAAGAGTTAGTGTATAATAGTACCAAGAATTCTTAAAGAAAGTGGAATTGATGAAAGTGTTTGCGAATCACAAATATTTTTTAATGAAAGGAAGGGGAAACGCTTAAAAGTATGACGGTGTGTATCCGTCATATGAAACGCTTAAAAGTATGACGGTGTGTATCCGTCATATGACGTTATATTTAGGTGCGGCGACTACCATAAACGCGCATTGTTTAAAATCCGATATTTTGAAAAGTATACATCATATTCCTTTGAATTTTTCAGGTCTGATTTGAAATAAATAAAGCTTCATTTATCTTTAATTATTTGCTTTACGTCGATTTATAGCAATTTTATCAAAGTTGTGACATTACTTTTGGATCAACCCTCGTATCTACTTTATCTTCGTTAAGCTATTTCATAATCATGTTCTACTTTGAGCTCTCTTACAATTATATTTACTTCCTCCAAGAACACCTCTTTATCCAACTTCTCAACATTAGAAAAGTGTTGCATATAGGTGTACATGTATCTTTTTAAAGTATTTTATCAATATTCAATTGAAATTACATTGAAGAAATATTTATTTTAGTTGACAACATATTTATCGTTTTGATCTAGTTGAAATTGGACTATAACTACCAGATAGCCTACTGACTTTGCCTCAATGGATTCGACAAATTCAGGCTTAGACTGAGACATTTATAACATTTCTTCTACCCATGCAGTGGTGACTCTTTATCATGACCATCAACATTATAACCTACCAGAAGGCATGACAAGTGTTTTAACGTCTCTTCCAGGAGACTCGTGATGGATATGTGGAATTACATGTATTAATTAACTGGCTCATACATGATATATAGTACAAAAATATACAGCGTTGGCATAAATATACAGTATCTTGATTTTTTTCTTTACCTGCAAAAATGTGTTTCCCACTTTATCAACCTCACTGCTAGCTGCTGTCACTGAAATGTACATAATTAACAACTGATTAACGACCACCACTAAATGTATTACAGTGTACTGAGTTATTGAAAATATGCTTTTTCTGCAGGCAAGATCTTTGATTCACTAAATAGATGTATATATAGATATTTTTTTCTAAAAATTTTATTTTTATGTAACAATATATCTAAAGGGACCAAGTCCCAATTGAAAACTGGCATTATAATTCCAAAATTTACATGTACTTGGCTTCCAACATTAATGCTGTTTTATAAAGATTTTTATAGATCAATTTCCTTGTTTGACTGATGAAGAGTCTAAATCATTCAAAAGTCCTTTAGGCCATTTACACACAGATGCACAGCGGGCTTTTGGCATATTTTCAGTTTCTTCTAGCATTTTCAGAGTTTATTCTGCAGTCTTCCGGAGAACAACACAAAATTGTCTTATTAACTGCTGCTCCGTGATGTTCCAAGACATCACCTTTTTTAATTTTTAAATGAGAACTACCTACTTTCTGAAATTAATTTCTTTTCCACGAAACAAACTAACCCTTTGGAATAAGAAATGATGTAACACTTCTCAATTTAAATGTCTAGACTTTTTATTCCGAATTTGCTCCTTTTTTAAACGATATGACAACGGACATTATTTTGGGTATTATTTGTAAATTAAAAAAAAAGCATATTGAACTGCACCGGGACCCACTTTTGCAATTTTTAACTCTCAATAATTTTGAAATAAATCATATCTATAAAGTTTATAATAAAATCATTTGGAATTATTGAAAACACATTTCAAGCAAATATCTGGATATGATTTAAAGTTAAGTTAAAAAACATATGACAAAAGCCCACCAACTTTATATAAGCAACCCTCCTATGTTATTTGAATTAGCTTAGATGAACCAAACAAAATTTGATAATGATAAGTATATAGTTTTTAAAAAGTTAACAGTAGTAAATGCTTTGAGTTACTATGAACTTTTACTTTTTAGTGTCATTTTAAATTTCAAAGTTTCTTAAATGTTATAACAGTGATGTTAAGTTTGTATACATGTACAATATTTTAATGTAATTTAAGTAGTATTTAAGAAATAAAGTTTGCTTTACCGAGAATTTTGCAGGATAACCTCAGAGGTCAAGAAATATAGTCTGAAATATAAAAGCCGAGGAGTTTACTTAGCCGAAGCTTTTATATTTTGTACGTACATTTCGAGACCAAGGAGATAATCCTGTCTCATTCATGACAACAATGACTTTATTTCTATTCCATTTATTTCATATCTACAGGTTTGACATGTGTTTCTGGTCTGATAATATTTCTATGACGTTCGTGATTTATTGAAGAATATTCGCATTTCCAATGCTTTTGTCGGAGATAAAATTACGAATAGTTAATGTGCTTTATTTCTACATAATTGTACTGGTTCATAATTGGCACGTTAAATAATATCATGTCCAGGGCTGGACAAACAGAGACGAGAGCAAGGTTTGTAGCACATGTATTAGTGGAATCAAGAACATGTAAATACTGTCTAATTTTTTTTGATTTCATAACGTTGATCAATCGATTGGCTTGCGTGATAATTTTTATGCAAATTGTCATGCAAGCCACTTGATTGACCACATCATGAATTAAAAAAATCCAGACAGTTTTCCTTAAACAATGTCTGCAGCATTTCTTTTATCTCGCCAATAACTGTGGTAGAATTTCGTTTATTAAAAAAAATATATGCATGAAACTGTATGAATTATAGATCATAAAGTATAGCAATCTGAAATTCACAGTTGAAATACTTTGATATTTGATATAGTGAACCCTTTGATTTAATAAAAGTAAAAAACTTTGACACAAATAAGATGTTAGATGAACATAGTAAACTATATGCAGTAGTTAGCTATTACATGTAATAGTATATTTTGTTAGGGTATGGTTTTTTACTGACCTCCGAATTTCCATTCCATGTCCACCAGTTGATTGACCATTAGAGTTTGTCCAAGGGCACTCTTAGACAGGGCAGCTAAATTACTGGTCCACTACAAAGACCAGAATTCTCTGACAAGACTGTAACTCTACTGGTTTGTATTTGTTACAGAGGAAGAGATGATTTTTTTGCACCACAAGCACAGTGTATGCAAAAGCAATTAATGGAATAATCGTCCTTGTTTTATTGCTTTGTTACAAGATTTATTGCAATCAGATTAGAACTGTTGGAGGAGTAATTTCTTGAGAAAAAGTAACACAATTTTCCATTTTTTAGTGATCATGGCAACACTGTTCATCAAATTCAAAAGCCAATTGAAAGCAAAAAAGTATGCATTAAAGTGTAGACTACTTGTTGGCCATCTATGTTGGCATCAAATGAAAAATACGAGCATTTCAAAGGAATTTCATAGAAATTTCTATTTTTAGTAACAATAAAAATATTGTTCATCAAAATAAAACATAAATGCATTATTTTATGTATCATAGTGTTGTCTACTTGTGTGCGAAGTTATACTGAAATCGAACAAATATTGTTGGTAGGAGCAGTAAGGTTTCAAGGGAATTTCACATAAATTTCTATTTTTAGTAACCATGGCAACAACATTGATCAACATCAAAAACTCTAAATTATGTATCTTAGTGTATTCTACGTATGTGCCAAGTTTGATTGAATTCAGAACAAAACTGTAGTAGTAGTGTTTTGGAAAAATTGTTTGAAGACAGATGGACGGATGACGAACACCTTACCATTGAATTATCTCTTCTGGTCTCTGACCAGAAAAAACAGACAGGCATTATTGCTATTACATTATAGAAAAAAACCATACTGAAATGCATCCACCCTACCTTACAAAAATATCTTCAAAAAATCAAAAGAATCAAAGAAATTAACAAGCTAAGCCAAAAGAGCTTTAAAGTGATGCTCTGGCCATAATATCTCTTTTTTTTTTACATTAAAACCCTGTAGGGGCCATATTTACATGTATTAGTGAACAAAAGACCAACTGGTCTGAGGACCAAGTTTTAAACATATCTGACTCTAGACCTTTTATTTATTTTTTGGTCAGCAATTCTTGAAAAGACTTGTAATAAAAATGATATGATAATCACACATTATATTTCTGAATACTTTTCCCTTGAAATATATTGTTTATTTCAGCAAATCAGAATTCCATTCACCCAAGAAAAATTTGTTCCAAATTTGGTTAAATCTGCCCAATAATTTTGGAAAAATTTGAAATTTTAAAAGTTATAACACAATACATGGCAGACAAGCAGACTCCAGACAACCTTTGATAAAGTCACATGAGACTTTTGCAAAGGTTAGTTAAATATCAAATTATAAAAAGTATCAGTTTTAATACAAAAGATACACGTCACTGACAATAAGATTATAAGATTTTTAATTGAAATAATGATTTTTCTGGTGATAATATATTTCCCTCTATAAGTCCACATGTACGCTTTATTGAAGCATATGTTTTGGAAACATACTGTTAATGATAAAAATCATATAAATTAATTCTTACTTGTTGTGAAAAGTATTCAGATTTGTCCTCTGCTAAACCTATAACGAATATACAAAAGTAATTATATATGGCAGCAAATGACAGACTACCTATACCCATCTTACCTTTTGTTTAATGACATTTATAGACAGATTGATTGTTTAAATAACAATATAATTTAATTCAATAATAAAGTGCCCTACCACAGCATTAAATACAACTTTCAAATATTGTTCAATTATTTTTTTAATAGCAGATAAGAGTACAAGAAAGAAAAATCTTGTACAAAAATTTCAATGGTTTTTCCAAGCCTTATGTTGGACAATGCCTCTCATACATTGTAATAATGAATTTAAAAAAATAATTAATCAAGAGATTTACAAAAGCCTATCTGCTGTTTTGCCTATTGTTTTTAAGAAGAAAGACTAATTCTACAGCCAAGAAAACATCAAAACAATTCTGTTTATGTAAAAATATTAACATATAAGAAGAACGACATGACACTGATATTTATTGTTGACAGAGATATTGAAATGAAAATATCACATAATACATTATTATTTTAATTTCATGAGATTGATACCAAAAATGAATTTAAAAAAAAAATCGCTAGTCAATATTGAATCAGAGCTATTCATAATTTAAAGACCATATCAATTGCAATTAAGAGGCCTGATATCTTTGTTCAGTTCCCAAGAAACAAAGATACATGTAACCGCTGCTTGATTGGAGATGTGACTTCAAAAAAATCTTCTTACACTCGACTCTTCTATAAATTTCTGATTGATTAGCTAGATGACATTATCAAAATGCTTCTTGAAACACCATAATTTGGTTACTACACATGTACATCCAAGAGGTGAGTGGATTTTTTCCTTGTCATTGACACAAATGAAGTACTCTGAGCAATGAGCTCACTAAATGATACTCTCCGCCTCCCATATGAATATAATGGAAATGTCCAATTTTGCTATGGGAAACCCAAAATATGTGTCAGATCAAAAAGTAAAATAGGTGTACAATGGCAATATGTAATAAATATTCTGTAAAAGTCTCATCAAATTTCATTCAGTGGTATGAGAGAAGTATGGATAAGAGATGGGAACCCCAAAGTGTAACAGACAGACGACGTACAGACAGATGGACGGACGGACATCCTGATTACTATATACCCACCAGCTTTTCAAGTGAGGGTATAATAAAAAGATTGACATTTTTTTTTCATTTATTAATTTTTAATAAGCTGAGGGTACTGCATACAATGGCAACTTAAAAACATATATTTTTAATATGTCTATATAATCAAACATCTTCCAACAACTACTTGGCTAAAGAAACATGGCATATTGTATTTGGAAATAAAAATTAAAGATCCATTTATTTTTTCTTTAATCTATGTCTCTAACCAGGGACCTATATACTATATACTGTTAGTATATAGGTCCCTGCTTTAAAATTGTCAAAGCTATATGTGCATATTTACTTATAGCTGCAGATCTGTAGCTCTCCGAAAAAATATATATTGATAGACCAGAGAGCTACAGAGCCACCCATTGAAAAAACTGTATATTTATTGCGCACAAAAAAAATGCGCTCGGTTCTCGATTTATTTCGCCATGTTTTTAAACCTGTAATCTCAAAATATTACTAACCGTGTGTTCCTAACATATTCTTTGACTCTTTCCACAACAAAACATTCCTCATAATTGTTGTTAATAGTCCTCCTGCCCTGATATTGCAATCATCGAACATTTTGCTTATTTATACTGCCATTTTGGTTTCAAAGATAATTCGGTCCAATATGCTTCGTTCAAATGTCAACTACGAGAGAACTTGATAGAGGAGAGAGGAAATTTTTGAAATCTTCCATTTTTTGCAATTGAGGTAAGAATTTGGAAGAATTAATCAAGAATCGAGCGCACTTTTTTGTGCGCAATAAATATACAGTTTTTTCAATGGGTGGCACTGTAGCTCTCCGGTCTATCAATTTTTTTTTTGGAGAGCTACAGATCTGCAGCTAATTTACTTATCACATTTTCGACAATGACCTTTTCAAATCTTTAGCTGCATGGCCAATTATATTCAAAGGAAAAATGGTATTCTCATTTATATTGTAACTCAAAGGCAAAAGGAAAATCAAAAACATTGTGAAAATCAGAAAATGTAGCATTTTCTAGTTGGATGTGGAATTCATTTTAATAACAAGAGACCTAATGAGAAAATATAAAATAAAACTATGCCAAAAGATTTGTGACTCCTGCAATCAATTACTTTGGCCTGGTTCACTACAACAATTGCAATGTATAAAATGTGGCTTGCAAATTATATGCCACAAAAAGTTATGTGTCTTGCACAATCAACTAAACTGACTTGAATTGAGACAAAAAGAAAAGAAGTTGTACTCAGTTTGTTGCTATAACATTGCCAAGATTTATCAATTTGATTTATAGCCTAGACATTAAGCTTCTCCAAGAATCTTTATTTATTCATTTATCACTGTAGCAAAATTCAGATGGTATGAAAATGGGATTTTTTTCTCAATAATTTGAGATAATTTTCTTTAATATACATTTCAGCAATATTAAATTGGAAACTTAATTGTTTTATCTTATTTTAGTTCAATAAAAAAAATGCCTGAATAGAGATACCTGAGAAGGACTTACTGTCCTTCGACCTTGTCAAAATTTAAAAACAAGAGGCCCACATCGCTCACCCGAGCATTGTGGCTAGGAAAAAGTAGTAATTGGTTTACTATTGAAGAGTTTAAATCCAAAAGTTTGGCCCCGCCCTACCCCCGGGGGTCATGATTTGAACAAACTTGAATCTACACTACCTGAGGATGCATCCATATAAATATGAGCAATTATGGCTTTGCTATTCTTGAGAAGATTTTTAAAGAGTTTTCCTATATATTTCTATATAAAACTTTGGTCGGTCATTGTGGCCCTGCCCTACCCCAGGGGGTCACGATTTGAACAAACTTGAATCTACACTACCTGGGGATGCTTCCATATAAATATGAGCAATTATGGCTCTGCTGTTCTTGAGAAGAAGATTTTTAAAGAATTTTCCTTTTCCTATATATTTCTATATAAAACTTTGGTCGGTCATTGTGGCCCTGCCCTACCCCCGGGGGTCATGATTTGAACAAACTTGAATCTACACTACCTGGGGATGCTTCCATATAAATATGAGCAATTATGGCTCTGCCGTTCTTGAGAAGAAGATTTTTAAAGAATTTTCCTATATTTTTCTATATAAAACTTTGGTCAGCCATTGTGGCCCCGCCCTACCCCCGGGGGTCATGATTTGAACAAACTTGAATCTACACTACCTGGGGATGCTTCCATATAAATATGAGCAATTATGGCTCTGCTGTTCTTGAGAAGAAGATTTTTAAAGAATTTTCCTATATATTTCTATATAAAACTTTGGTCGGTCATTGTGGCCCCGCCCTACCCCCGGGGGTCACGATTTGAACAAATTTGAATCTACACTACCTGGGGATGCTTCCATATAAATATGAGCAATTATGGCTCTGCTGTTCTTGAGAAGAAGATTTTTAAAGAATTTTCCTATATTTTTCTATATAAAACTTTGGTCGGCCATTGTGGCCCCGCTCTACCCCCGGGGGACATGATTTGAACAAATTTAAATCTACACTACCTGAGGATGTTTCCCCTTAAGTTTCATCTTTCCTGGCACAGTGGTTCTTGAGAAGAAGATTTTTAAAACATACCACCAAATTTTCACTAATTCTCAATTATCTCCCCTTGAATGAGGGCAAGGCCCTTTATTTGAATAAACTTGAATTCCCTTCACCCAAGGATACTTTGTGGCAAGTTTGGTCAAAATTGGCCCAGCGGTTCTTGAGAAGAAGTCGAAAATGTGAAAAGTTTACAGACAGACGGACAGACAGACAGACGGACGCCGGACAAAATGTGATCAGAAAAGCTCACTTGAGCCTTCGGCTCAGGTGAGCTAAAAAAATGAATAAATAGTTACAAAAAAAAATTTAATTTTTAAAAATTATTTTCTTTAACAAGATTTATCATTATACCTATTGAAAAGACATTGTTCTATTGGATATGAATTTAATTCAATAACAGTTTTTGAAAAACCTATGACATCATAGAAAGATGGAAATACATTATGATTTGAACATATTTTATTTTGCAATGAATACATAAATGGATTTATTTAAAACATTATAAGCACCTGTACTACTCAAAAGTACCTCATACATGTACATGTATCTTGAGAGATGACAATGTGAAATTACGTTAAATTATGAAAATTATGAAAATGCACATTCTTTTCTTATAAAGTTTTTCTAGGGGACAGAATTTATTTTTGCAGAAGAATTGATGAGACAGCAATGTATGTTGTATTATTTGATATTTAGTAAAATATCATAGTCTTGTATTTGTACATGCATAATGGATTCCATTAACACTGATTAAGATTTCAAATCCAACCTAATAACAAATGAATGATAAATGAAGAAAAAATAAAGAGGAACAAACACTTGCCTAGATTTGTTAAATCTTCTTTCAGTTGTGATGCAGTCAGACTCTTTCTCAAAGCACCTGAAAAAAAAAACAAATGTTTAGAATAATTTCTCTGGAAAATAACATTAAATGGAGAGCATGAAATTAATATATCAATTTTTAAAATGTTTTATTTCATTTTTTAAGTCAAACCTATCTGAGCAACTCATTGACACCCTGATTCATATACAGACAAACCTCATTATCTCAAACTAAATGGGGCCGAAAACATCCAGCTATTGGAACATTCAAGGTTACATGTAAATACTTAAAGAATATTAAGTAGCTGGGACTTCCAAATCACTTGGACATATATATGGTATTTGAAATACTGTGGTTCTGCATATGATATACCAAATTTCAACTAGATATAGAATCAGAGTTACCCATCAATAAAATCCTTAATAACAATAAGCTGATATTTTCTACATACTATTGCTGAATGAGAGTAAACTTTTGAATATATTTTTCAGGCCTGTAGCATTCACTCCATTTTCCTCAGCAAATCCCTCCAGCTGTTCCATCAATCGGGAAGACTGAAAATATATTACAGGTCTATTATTCCAATTCTCACATTTACAATTCAAATGAAAGCAATATAGTCAAGCCTAAATATGCCAGATGCCAATTATGCAGATTTTTTTACCTTCCACATTTTCCAAATGAATACTGTGTATTGTGAATAAAACAATATTTACCAGTCATGAAAAGTATATATCCAGATGTTTTATTTAATTATTCTAACACAAGCCACAACAAAACAAGTGTAAGAATTAAGGAGACTCAACTGCTCTAATGTTTTTCATTTTAAGAACTTAAAACTTAATTCAAAATGTCATATTCCATTCGACTTTTCATATTAAATTTTCCTATTTCAAAAACATTACCTTCCCAGGATCAGCAAGAAATTCAAAACCATATTCCAATAGCTGTTTGAATTGCTATAATTGGAAAGAAAAAACAAATTATGCCATGGTTCAGTATAGCTAGCTGAATAATATTCCTGATCATTAAGTTCTTGAGAATTTTATGGTTATTTTCAGTGCAACTCCTATCTATATGTATTCTTAAGATTTTGTGACACATATCTAGACCAGCTTTGTTTTGCTACATTTGCACTGTATGTACAGGGGCATTCTCTATTACATATATGCGGGAAGTTTCTAGTATGCCAGTCCCCAGAATCACGCGATTGCGCATGAGCAGTTATTTCCCTTGCCGTTGCTATGCAGAATGTAAACAAACCGCAATTTCCCACTCGCTTCAACAAAACGCATCCGATCGAGTGATTAGGGTTAGGTTATATAGGCCTATTTTTCAAAATTGGGGTTGTTTTATAAATCCACTCTGTAGGCTAATCTTTCTGACTTTGGTCTAATTTATGTAATTTTTGCTCACAAAAGGCACTATGAGTGCCTTTAGTGATCAAAAACTTGCATGAATCAGCCTGTTGAATTGGCCGATATCTTACACTTTGGTTTAGTTTATAAAAAATTTTTCCTTTACAAAGAACAGGAAACAGGGCTCTCACACCACTTTTTGGGACTGGGGCTGGGGCCGTTCAAATTGGGAAAATTATCGTCATTTTGGGAAAAGTTGGATAACCAAATTTCATTTTAAAAAATCCTCAAATTTTGCTTTTCTAGCATTTTGTCATCAATTTTACGTTTTGAATAAACAGTTAAAGAGAACAAACATGGGTACGTAGGCTATTTATGAAAGTACATTTATTTAGCTTTGTCATTGCTATCTTTGAGTGTTGATATTGCGGTTAGGTGTTTTTCTGAGTGACAGTCGCTAGTCACATATTCCTGAATTTCCTCGATCACATTCACAACTTTGCTTACCAATACAGCGCGAGACTGAACATGCCAAAGCGTGTGTATGTTTCTAGGTGCAGCTTACTAATGTTTAAGTGAAATTTCTATTTTTGAAACCAAAATGTTGTTTTTTGTCGAAACTACATAAGATACTCTGCACTCATAATTATGAACACATTTTTGTAAAAACAATAACCTGGTTCCCTGAAACAGTTTAGGAATGCATTTGGATCGAACTAATAAAATAGTAGTACAGTTTCACTTTCATTTGCGAGTGTGTTTTGTTTGGGGTGTTTTTTTTTGCGATTAAGTTTCATGGAGTTTTATTTTTTGATTAATATTTTGCTATGGAGATTGGGAAATTTACACCTTTCTTTTGGGAAAAAAGGTACCTTTTTTGCATTAGGAACGGGGCCGAATATCGGCCCCAGATTTAGAGAATCGAGAGCCCTGGGAAAGTTTAAGAAATGAAAGTTCGGGTAAATCAACTCTATTGTCGAAACATGACAATTTTCAGCGCTGAGTTTAGGCAAGTTATTGTAAAAGCGACTTACCGTTAACTGCAGCTCGATATCCTTACCTCCTATCAAATCATGTCCAAATATTCAGAATATTTTTCCTTTCAAATCGATAATGATGCACAATTCAATCCATCGATGATTAGTAATTAGCTAACATTTGTTAAATCCCTGTATTTCTCACAAAAATCGCGCAATTTTAATAGCATTGCACTTTGAGTCCAATCAGGCATTTCTTCATTACGTCAAAACACAAGTGACGCATCTCATGAATATTTATGAGATTACGTCAAAAATTGATCATGTGACAACATTCCTAAACAACGCAAGATGGAGATTTACTTCCTAAACAAGTACGTTATTTTACGAAATCTCTTAATTCTCATTTATAAAACTGTGTTTAAAAACCAGTTTTTTAAACCCAATTTTTCACAAGGAACACAAATTTGGGGTCAAATTTGCAATTTGTGGCTTCTTTTTCAATTTTGTCGATCGCTCACGCGATCGTCTATATATTGTACACCGCCTTCGGCGGCACCTATTTTAGCGCCATATTTATGGGGATCGGTATACTAGAAGTGTACATGTTAGTCACGTATATGCTTCTATCATTACAACTTGACCATTTCTGTAACCACAATTTGTTTCGGGTACAGAAAAGGTCAGGGTTCGACACTAACGGTAGCCCGCTGGCCCGGGACAACTGAATATTGAGGTTGGGCTACTAAACATGTCTTTAAACTTGCCCTGCAGGGCTACTGTAAATTTTACCAAACACTCAGACTAGTCAGAGCAACAAAAAATAATTATAATTTATACACAATGTACCTGATAGTTGTTAAATTAATTTTATTTTCAAATATATGTTTTAAATTATCATCATACCGGTAATTATTATTTTTGTAAGTCAAATTCAAAATGTAAACTTTAAAGGTGAATCCAAATACCTTTAATGATTATAAATGTGGAATTTTTTGAATAGAAAAATGTCATAGGTACAATCATAAAGTGACATAATTTTTACCTAAAAAACAGCCAGAATGCAGAATTTGGCATCTCTATTTTCCAAATTTCCCGGGGGAGGCCCCCCGTACCCCCACCAGTGAGAGGGGGAAGCCCCCTCCAGCACCTACCCCCCTCGTCGCTTCATGACTCAGCCACCAGCTTTCGGACGACTGCTGGACTGCTGGCTGCTGGACGACTAATACATGAACAGGGCTAGTAGAAATTAGAAATGGCTCGCCCTGCTGACAACTATGGTTTTAAAGTTAGTGTCGATCCCTGAAGGTGTGTGATCGAAGTTATACTTGTATATGATTGGATTTGTATAACAGAGAATACATAAGAAGATGCCCTTGTTCTGTATGGAATGTATTTTAAGTATCAATATTCATCAACTTAAAAACCTTGGTTTATTCCCCCGTCCATAATGATATGTACATTACACAAAGGGGTCTTTTTTTACTGACCATAGCTAACGTCTCAGCACGGGGGCTCGTGACAATTAAACTGTCTTCTTTCTATTTGACCACCCAGAGTGACCCTATACTGTATGATCAAATAGAAAGAAGGCAAATTAATAGTGAAGAGCCCCTGGATACAAGCGTTGGCTGTTGATGAGTTACCCTGGTCATATTTTACAGTAGCATCCGCCAGACATGAAGTTAGGTAATGTTTAGAAAATTGATCAGAAATAAATATTTTCTTAGCTTACCTTATTCTGAAACTTATTCAGCGTCTGGAAATCGGTAAAAATTGATTCTGGGGGTGTTTCCCGACTAAAGTGAAAGTTGGTCGCCATTGTTGCGAGGATGATTTTAGGAGATCGATCCCGATGGAATATATGTAGTGCTGCAGGCTGTGTAGAATGAGCCAGTCCTTGTTTTAGATTTAGAGAAATTACATGTATGCTTTCAAAATTTTTAATGGCAAATTACATTCAAAATTTTTGATTTAGACAATCTCTTGTTTTCATAATTATAATTTTTGGGGTAGATAAAAATTGAATTTTAAAAATGTATTAATTTTAAAAAGAAAGTTACCCTTTAGTATAGCGTTGATGTTTTCACTATTTCTAGCCATGTACAACTCCGTTAACAAGATCACGGCCACATGCAGATGGGGGGGGGGGGGGGTGCACGATACTCAGTTAAATTGTTTGATTTTACGCTTAACATGCAAAAAACTTACAATATATTAAACATGTTAAAAGGTAGAAAATATAATTTCAAACTACTGTAACATTAATTTTTATTCATGATTCATCTGTAGATTGCACTTTTAGAATAATATTTTTTTGTTGTTATTGCTTACAGTTTTAACATATCAGTAAGTGATAGTATGAAAGAGGTCCTTCTCATTCGGCCGTTTTATTTTAAAAGCAAGGTCAGGTCAACATGGTCAAGGTTATTATCTTCGTCATTGCAATACCATCGTCGAAACCCAAGATTTTCTCTCTGTTGCGGTGTAAATCCATGGGTTCCCAAGATGTATTAATACAAAATATACTCGTACAGGGGATTACGTAAAATACAAGTATTTTACTACATGTACACTGTAGTCTCTGTGCACTACATTGGAAATGAAAGTTCACTCTCTGCTGTTACCCTAATAGTCTATAAATATGTCAAAACCTTATTTTCTGATTGCAGCTAACCCAACAGTAGAATTTAGAAACAAGGAATTAATATCATCACACATCTTAAATAAGAAAAAAGGCTTACTTTATATATGTACCTGAGTGTACAAGAAAACTTAAAGATGATTGATATGTACATTTTTTGAATTACTAAGTATATGTAATAGCGTATTTGTCTTGAAAAGAAATTTTTTAAGAAGTCAACATGGTCAAGACTTTCATTTTGAACTCCTGATAGCTTTTGTCGCTTTTTATTAATTAGTGTCTATTGTGTATGCTTTTTCCAACCATGAATTATTTCACTATCAGGACAATTTGTCTTAATGTATATTTCATTTTGTTCTGCATTTGAAATATACTCTTTTAAATGTTTGAATTCATCAGGAATTTCAAGTCCGCCATATTGTTTTCCAGCAACCATGACATGACGCAATTTAGGGAGAAACATACAGTCTATCTCACAGAGGCGATCACCCAGCAAGAACTTTCCTTTATGGTCAGCGCTTCCTAAATAAGTATCCACTTTCTTTAACTCTGACAGCAGATTTTGTCTCAGTATATCTGTTTGGGAGGGGTCCTTGTTTTTTATAAGAGCGGCCAGTTTAGGGAATACACCCGAGCAAGCATCGAGAGCCGGGCCGCTGTAATCTTGTTGACAGTCCAAATCTGGAAATTGTTCATGAAGGTACCTGGTTATTTCTGCAGAATCAGAGATGATTTTGTTGTCTTTCGTTCGGTCAATCAGCACTGGGACTTTTGCTTCGGGATTAAGTCTGAGGAAATCCTCGGGTTTATTGCTAAGGTCTACAGGTTTTATTTCCAGTTCTTTATTTGGTACTTTGAGGCCCGCATACATCATCACTCTCTGTGAAAACGGACAGTCGCCGACATTTTCTCCGTCACTGGCCGCCTTTACGTATAGAAGAAACCGTGGACCGGCACTCATTTTTCTGGAAAATATAATCATGATTTTTGTTAGTATTTATTAATCATAGTCGAGCCTTTTTAATTTAAACTAACAAAGCTAGTAAAATGACCGACCATTGGGCTTTAGGGTTCTTTATGTTTATATATAACAATAAAATACAATTTTGTAATAACCTGATTTGTATTTTAAAATTTTGAGACAAAACGAAGAACTTTAACTGAAAAAAGATTCACGCCCTAGGACTGTGTACAATCGCCCATTATTGGAAGATTTCACCAATAGGCATCCATAATCAAAGCTTCTAAATTTTCACCGCTTCTAATATCCTAAATAGCTACGTATGTAGTTGTTTGTTCATTTTATAATTTGTCCCCAATGTTGTCACCGCAAGTGTCAAGACGATACATCATATGTACAAACATGTACACAGAGAATATTCAATGGTTACAGTTGAAAATCAAATTTATTTCATGGGTGGGATAGGTTCTTTATAAAGAATAAAATATTCCCATGACTGGCTGATACAAGCGAAAACTCTCGATATGTTTGGTAATTTTGTAAACAAGTTCTATACAGTAAAATTTTTGTGTAAAAGTGAAATAAATTCCTTACATGTGTTTAAATTAATTAATTTTACCTCATCCATGGACCAAAATCTGGTACAAGTGGGACTGAGAGGTGAAAGCTCTCTTACATGTATACTTATATTTCAGACTAAGACAAAGGCCACCACTGATACAAATTACGTGCCAAATATTTTAACAAACCAAAAGTAAGTGAAGATTACGTGTTGTACATCTCTTTACGACAGAGCTTATGTATATTTGTACATATATCAACATGAAGCCTCAAGTCAACATAAGGTTGAGCTTTTTTTTTATGCCTTAAATATTTTGTGTAAGTGAAATTCCTTTATTGTATATATAGGATATTTCCAATATTATATATGGGCTATCATATTTAATTAAACCATGATTTTTTTTAGTCTAAATAGAATTTTATGTAAAAGGTTTTTATTTATATATAATAATAAATAAATAAAATATAACAAAATAACAAAATAAATAATGAGATAGACCTAAAGAAATAAAAACACAACTTTCAAGTTAGGAAAATAAAGAGATATTGCATAAATATTAATTCAAATGTTCAAAATGTTAATTTTGTTATTTTTATTTACTGTTGAGTATTGAATTGAATTGTAGAATTCACTAAAGATGTTACCAATATTTAAAATAAAAAAAGTTGATAATAAGCATTTGAATAGAATGGGCCGTGGTCTAAATCAACTTTCTTGATACATTCATTACTGTATATATACTGAGAATTTATCAGATATGGCAGTTTTCTGTTCTTGCCGTTAATTTTTTTTTTTAATTTTTATTATTATTTTATTTTTTTTTTCTCATCATGGTAAGTTGATTTTTATACCTCCTTCGAAGAAGGGAGGGCATAGTTATTGCTTTGCTGCTGTCTGTCGGTCGGTCTGGCGGTCCACTAAGCATGCTAAGTTTCCGTTCATTTTCTGCAAAGCCGTTTCAGATGAATATTTAGGTCAAGTTCTGTTTTGGGTACGTTCGCGCCATAGAAAAATTCCAATTCTTCGCAGTTTCTGTTCATTTTCTTTACAACAGCTGCATATACTGACATGAAATTTAGTATACAGATTTATCAGATGAATTACTAGATCAAGTTCTGTTTTGTACATACTGAAATGAAATTTGGTATGCAGATTTTTCGCATGAATTTCTAGGTCAAGATCTGTTTCGGGCACAATCGCGCCATTTTTGACAGATTTATGATTTATGCCAATTTGGACTTTGCAAAATTCCAATTATTTGCAGTATCCGTTCATTTAATTTGTTCGCAGAGGTTGCACACACTGAAATGAAATATGAAATTTGGTATACAGATTAATCAGATGAATATCTAGCTTAAGTTCTGTTTTGGGTTCTGGTAAATCTAAACATCTATTGTTATTTGCATGTGGGAATAGGTGGAATTGAGATTTTCAAAAAGTGGGAATAGCTAGAAGACACCAATCGCGCCATTTTTGAGAGATTTATGCCCCTTTCACTTGGAACAATTCCAATTTGGGGGAGGGGACATAAGTGTTTTACAAACATCTCTTGTTTTTAGTTGATTTTATTCCAAACAGAACTGCGTGTGCACATAAATTTTGATTTTACAAATCGTTTAAATTAGAGTTTACCCAAATGTTTCATTTGTTTCAAAATGATAGCATTGATTTTTCATGCAGGGTTTATACAATCATGTATATATACGTCAGTTTGATTAGGGATTGGCTGAACACATTAATTTTTATAGCAATTTATTAGAAAGCTTGTTCACGATTAAACATATAGCGTACACTTAAAAATAAATAAAATTGGGACTCAATCCCTAATAAAAATATCTGGATATAAATTGCTGGAGGGTTTTCAGAAAATATGAGAAAATTTGAGTACAATGTACATGTAAATCAACTTTTTAAAAAGTTTTGAAAGATCTAGATACAGTAACAATTACAAGGCATCTAACGTCCATGCAATACTTTTGTATTTCCTGATGAAATTTCAAATATTTTATTTGTATTTTGAGAATTCAATCCTAGGAAGAGACAAAAGTAACATACATTTAAAAAAAAAAGATGAACCATGCAAGTCGTAAAGAATTTTTTTTAAAAAGTGCATCATGTTAACTTTCATGGATACAATGTACGTGTTTCTGATTATTTTCTCTCGACGAAACACATTTAAACAAAGCCATTTTCGTTTTCTTTTTTCTTCTTGTGACATGACCCGGCGAGTTTTCCTTTGAAGTCAAGCATACTGTAACTGCGATACAGAACACTTTTTATGGGCGTTTCTTATGCAAATGAGCAGAAACTGTACTGTATCTGTAAAATATCAACTATACAGTACGGTTTATTTTCAGCGATGATGGAAAGCTGTATCCGCATACAGACATAACAATTGTTCAATTTGCATGAAAGCACTGTTAGTATTTACTCAAAATTGGATGCGCATGAATTAAGAATAAAATTTTACACGTAAAGTTTTTTTCAAAAATTTTAGAAAGGAGTGAGGAGGGCAGTTAACAAATTATTACTTTGCCCCCCCCCCCCCCCCCATCTTATAAACCTGGAAAAATCGTATTTCTTATCATATATTAACCAAGATATGCGTGATACCGTTACTTGTTGATAAATCAAAAAGCGTATGTATACAAGTTTAGCAAAAATAAAACAGCTGTAAAATAAAGAGATTATCATGTTTCCTTTGGTTACTCAACATTTTATTAAAAACAAAAAGGTATATAAAATCCCCATTTCTTTTCATCTGTTTTTTTTTTTCAATTTTATATCGGTATTTGACAACCGGTGGAGGACATTGTCGGACATTTCTCTCAGAATACGGTCTCCCCTTTTTGTTTCAAAAATATTCCCACATGATTCTAGATCTTATATATCAAAATGTTTTCATTCATTAATTACATAGGATGGAATGGCCTGACTGTAGTGCAAAAAACTTTCGCATATACTGGTGTTGAATTAAATCGTAGGTTAAATTTAAAAAAAAAAATGTCTGACAGCAAGAGCTGAATAGAGAAAAAAAAAACCCTACGCAATCAAATCTAAATTAATTTTTTGGAAAACAAATTCTATAATGCATCTCATAATTCTAAATATTTTAAAATAATAAGTACCTGCACGTCCACCTCACTCGGCATTTCAGTGGCGAATGCTTAAAATGGGATACGTAATCAACTTTGTACAAAATCATCTCATTGGTTGAGAGATATGTACCCAAATACGCATGTAAATTAGTTAGGTCATTAGAAAGGTCATGTCACAAGTCATTTAGAATACTCGTTTCCTACTGTATCAGAGATACAGGGCGGGGCCCGGGAGCTATCGCTCTCGCCTCAAGCCCCGCCCTGTATCTCTGATACAGTAGGAAACTCGTACTCTAAATATAACTTATGTTTTATGCTTTTTTGTTTGTTTCTCTTTCATATTTTACCTTTACTGGCCCTATTCAAAAAAAATTCATTGATACATGTATATTCATGACTGTATAGTTCCTCTAAATATTTTTCATGCAAGATTTTTTTTAATGCATGCGAAACAAGTGGGAGGGAAAAGGGTGTATCTTATGATTTATAAACCTAATTAATATTATAATTATCATATATTGATATAAGTATAAAGATTAATCTTGTAATTAAAATCACGATTGTGCTTCATGTAAAACAGCTGTAAAATAAAGAGATTATCATGTTTCCTTTCCATTACGCAATATTAAGTACATCTAACTAAAACTTTAAAACTTATCATGCAGGCGTGTCGGCTCCCTGGTTTGTTACACCTGTCAGAGAAACGAGATTTAAATCTGTCACTAAGACACCTTTAATAATAAAACGACCCCCGACAAGGACGATCCGACCGTGAAATGCTTGTATCTCGTATATAATTCCGGTGAGAAAATGGGACATAATGAAAACATTTTATGGGATCCTAAATTCATAGATCCGCCCCAAATGTGTAATCTCGTTAAAGATAATTAACGTGATCAACGTTGTGTCTCTTAATGTAATGCAGGATGTAACTACATGTGTACAAAATTGATAATGTAATAATCATCCGGGACAAAACGTCATTAGGGATGTTTACTTCAGATTGTAAACAGACAAAGGGGATTCGTTAGTTGCAAAGGTGTTCGGTTTCTTTTTTGTACTTTCTACATGGGAACCACAGACATATTTGCCGTTTTAGGATTGCTATCGTATCTAGGTAGGTAGCGATTTCTGATATATTCTTGTATTTTGTTAATTTCATTTTGGCCTTAGGTATGTTTACCTATCTTTAATGGTGTCTAATCTGACAATATTCATAAATCAAACGGGGTTGTTTACATTAACATCTTCACTTTGTTGTTATATTAATTCAAAGGCACCTGGCGTGAATAATTTTTCTTTATGTAAAAAATAAATAAACTCCTATCCAACAATTCTTAGGTAGGGGATTTATTTTTTGTGAAAAGAAAAAAATAGTAATGGGTGCCTGTGGATATATTATATGCTATTTTAAACTTAATTGCAGAATCCAAATTAGAACTAAAAGAAAAGATGAAAAAAAATATAATAAATGTTAATATTTATTTTATCATATTTAAGAGAATAGCAAATAATATCCAAATATAATTGCTAAAAGTGGGTAACTTTTACAATAACATTCTTCTTGAAATTTAATACACTTTACCAGGCGGGGTAGTGAGAAGTGCCAAAAACGAAGTCTCAGACTCAGTGTTAAGAAATGGTGATAAATAAAATTATTATAATGCCTAGACTGGTTTAGATTTTGGGACCTAATATAGTTGTAAATGATGCACATATTACATTTATAAAAATTTTACGACACTGTAAACTTTCTTCCCTATTCAAACCATAACTTTCTGCAAATATTCCTAATAATCTAATGTGCAATTTTTTAGGTAATTCCATCAACCTCTCTCCTATAATTATGACGAAAATTAGACAGTTATACTCTCTCTCTCTCTCTCTCTGAATCTATTACTCACTGGTCTAAAAAAAAAAAGCCTTAATCATATGGATTATCATATTAGATTTTTTTAAATAACGGAATGCATGAGTAGATTTAATTTCCTCAGTACTGTAGGGTAAAGATAAGTTTTAAATTTAAGGAAGTGAAACTTAAGCGTTTAATATTAGGCAGATACTTGAAAATCGCTTCCCTCTACGTTGTTGCAAACTTGGAATTTATAACATTTATTGATAGACTACTTTAAGTTTTGTATCTACGATACAGAACCCGTTTCGGTCTCTAAATAATACTTTAAAAAAGAAAAATTAGTAGCGTCGGGTGCCTGTGCGTGTATTATATATACTTACGATTGAAAATAATACGATCTTGACGCAATTCTTGTGATGTTGATAAATTTACACCATCATTGATCATGATTCATGACCATTGTACATAACGTGAATATGGCATACCATCATATTTCATTTTTAGATAACAATGATAAATTAGGAAAGACATATCGTATAATTTCCTCTATAAAAGTTGTTCAGGATAAATTACAGAGTTTTTAGATAAGAAAAGTCTCACAACTTACACACAATTTATCTATTTCCGCGTTTGATCTGAGTAAGGTTTGAATGCTGTTTTATGCGTACGTTACCTAGACATTAGGTGTTCGGCCTTTTTATTGTACAATAACCAGAAACCGTAAAATTGACATTTAATGATCTCACGAGAACACATTATTAATTAGACAGTAATAAACTGTCATCTTGATTAGGTAATAGATTTAGTACGTCGTGCTTACTGCCCAGTTCTATCTAAAATAATTCATTTATACGTGTCTCTTTTCTATTATCTTTCAAAATATGAGCAGTAAGAGTTTGTATTACATGCACATTGTAATTATCTACGTTATGTTTAATAATGTCTGTTTGCAAGATATATTGTACAAATGCATCTTGGTGGGAAAATACATGTCTTTTTAAATTTTACAACTGGGACCGACAAAGGTTCTTAAAATTTAAAACGCCCTTTCTCTATATATACACGTGGATTATCTTGAGCATTTTAACATAATATTATATGATTCACGAAAAGCGCAGAAAGAAGGATCATATTATTATTAATTTCTTTACAGGACAAATTTTTGGTTGCCCTTGGGCAATTTCAAGTCAAGGATTTTAATTTGCCCAAAAACATGCATAAATATTGAAGACAGGCAAATGCGCTCACTGTTATATATTAAGTCTTTTACACATGCCTTTAGATCGCTTAGAAAAAAATTGAGGTGTTAAAAAATATCTTTTTTTACACACACATTTTTAAGCGATCCAAAGGCCTGTGGTCTTTAATACAAAAAAGTGCATGATGTATGTATTTCATTTTACTAGCATTTTAGACACTATATTTACACGTACTATTATAATGTAATATTGAGCTTTGCATTTTTAAATTAAATATCAAATACTATTGAAAGCTTTCATTTCTCAAGAGCCCTTAGAACAGTTTCCTCAAAGAATTCTAATTCCATGCTATTTTTCAAAATATTTATGATACTGCAGTTAGACCTTTCTGCCCCTGGTCTATGATAAAATAAATGAAATCTAAAACTTGCTCGATTTGCAACCGTGTAGATTACCATTTGAGACATTTCATTTGGATAAGATGTATTAATTGAACACTATCTTATTAACACATACCTCTTAGCAACAATGATGTACATTTACTTAGAGGTAAATGACATAATATATCCTATACTGAAAATTAAAACATTTCCATATTTATTTCTTTTATAAATCAGGTGCAGGTGTCGGGTCCTACATGTACGTAGAACCCCACTTGCTTTATTGACGCAAATACAATGATGGACAATGTTATAAACCTGAACTAGACAATGAATTAAAAGTATATTGATCTTGAAATTAATCGCAATATTCTTTTTCTTTAATCTAATTTTAGTTGATGTAACCACCGGCGCCATTTGTACGCATGCGTACATACAGAGTTACTACATCTCCGGAAGAATACGATACCGGAAGCGATACACAGATATCTACTGCTCAGATAGCTGCTGCGGTGATATCAATTCACAATATTGCTGTGACTTCATCCAAGGCCAAAACACGTAATTATATCATTATATTACACTTATATATAACTGTACGATATGAAGCTAACGATTAATATTTCAAGAGTGGAGAAAAACTAAAAATGACAGGGCGAATAAATAAATAATGCTATATACTTTGTTCATCGGGCGTAATAACATACATGTAACTGAGACAGAAAATTTACTAAAAATATAAGATATTCATCTATCTAACTACACTGTATATTAACTTCACTTTTTGAAGCGAAATACACTTTAAATTTGGTTAAATATTAAAAGAACTTGTTTGCATTAATTAAGTACATGTACCATTTGTATAATATTTTATCACCTAAATAAATAATAAAAAAGAAAGATAATCTTTTTTCAATATTTACTTCAAATTAAAAAAACCGTTTTGTGTTACTGAAGCCTACCTTACAATTCATATTCAGAACAAATTTTATTATCATTAAAAATAAAATCTTAGGACGTCAATCATGTGTACATGTACGTGAAATATTTACTTGTATTATTTGCAATCTTTAACATTTTGAACGCCATTGATAAGAAACAACATGAAAATCAAAGGAGAAAATTTTGTTTCTCTCAACATTTTTACAAATTGTTTTTGAGATATGTTTATTTTATATACATTTTCTTAATGTGTTATTGAAACACTGATAAAGTATCATATTATACTTTCATGTAAATTAGTCAAATCGGATTCGTCAAGAAACATTTGTTAAAAACACTGCATGTAGATTACTTTCTTAATTATGAAACAACCCTCCAGTGTGGAAACATAATGATTAAATAGCAGTCAACATTGCTTGACTACGGGTAATATTCAAAACAATATTGACTCCGCTCAGGATTAATTAGTAATGTGCGCCCCGTTGAGTGTTATATATTTGAATAAAACATGCAATTTAATATAATACATATTGCAAGTAGTCGATGGTAACGTTTAAAATTTCAACCATCTATAACCAATTTCAACATCGACTTTACCTCGGTTGACAATGCTTTTCTTTAAATGAAAATTTTTCATGGATTTTTTTTAAATAAAATATTATTTCATGCAACTCATAAAATAGTATATTAAAAGCCCCCAATAACGTATCCTGAATGACTTGAATTTTTATTGTTAACAATTCTAACAGAAAAAATTGTTTTTAAAAAAAATCTTTTTTCAGCTTTTATCAAGACGTGTATCTACAGTAAAACATGTTTGAACTGAAGTGTATTATATACAATACAACGATCTTCTTCGTGAAGAGTAGAATTCTTACCCCTTTGTCTACATTTCAATGCAAACTTTTCCTTTTTATAGCAGTATACAGTTTACTTTGCTTATCATTATGATTGTGATTTCAGATCGGTGAGTGAGATAGTCGGTATTGTTATAGGAACATTGACAGGATGCCTGGTGTTGCTGTTCTTCTGTGTTTGTGTCTGGCTGGCTACGTCAAAACAGCGCCGAGACAACAGGCAGGGAGGACCAAACGTACCGCACATTAGTGGAAGTAAGTCTGATATGTATCAAATATATTGTATTGGAGCATCCCCTTAACCCCCCCCATCTTTCTGATACAACCTCCTTTTTAGTACAAGGAATGTACGCTCTGAGGGTATGAGTTAAAAACATAAACTACTAGTATTCTTTTCATATATCTTTTTTACAATACAAACTTACAAATTACAATCGATTCATGACTCTTTTTAAGTATTTAGTGAGTTACCCTTTAAATTTGCAAAAAGATAGTTGAATTCTTAATCACATGTATTTTTAGATTTACGGCGCAGTACACAAGGTGACATAAGTCTGCCTCCTACCTACGAGGAGACGGTATTAGGTTATGAAAATGATGGCTTCTCCCCGGAATGGTACTCCCAGCCACCTTCATACAACGACGTATTTAGTGACGAGACTCTTAAAAGAGAACGAGATACGGAATATTTTCCCGCAGATCCGAACGTAAGCAGTCAACAAAGTGTTAGTCATCCGGCCATTCGGAACACAGACGTTTACGTTAACACCAGTGAAATCTCGCGAGATTTTAATAGGTCCGAGAGTGTGACTTCAGATTCTATATTGTTGCAATACAACAGAGAAAATGATAGTATAATTACAGATATTAATGTTGACCAAGTAGACAGTGAAACAGAGAGGACTGAGGTATGTGAAAGTTCAGCAGTGGCAGTGACAGAACCTCGAAGTTCTAGTATAGTATAGGCTGATATTTTGAGGGTATAATCGCTTTACTGAATGGAGAAAAAATATCCTTTAGGGTTTAGGCATTTTCTAGCCCCATGGGACCTGATAAACGAATCTGATTTGTCTGTGATATACATTTAAAAACTTTATCTCAATTTATGTTTTCACGCATAATCATATTTTAAATTATTTATAACAGCAGAATAAACTATGAAGTCATAATGAAGCGTTAATTATCCCCTCCCAACAGAGTTGGAAGGGATGTGGTAACTTGCTTGTCTTTGTGTGTCTTCTTTCTTGGTTTTAGTACGGTAACAAAACAGTGGATTATAATATTCTTTTTTCAGCTATATAGCTGAATATAAGAATATAAGAATATTTTTACCTATTCATTTCAAATAAGTTTTATTAAGTACAATATCTGTAAAAAAAAAAAAAAAAGGCAACGACAGAGCAATTTGTAAAAAGCAATTTGTAGTTCAAAGTTGTTTTGCCAGAAATTAGTCAAATCTTGTGGTTTGAACATACTTTATTGCACTAAATATATAAAACTAAAATTCTGAAAACTTAAATCGACCCCTCCCTACATGAAATGTCACAACAGGTTGAATTAGAAGTGTCCAACAGTTGGTACAGAATAAATTACTAGTAACTAAAATTAACTCACAATGTAGACATATACGAGGGCTGTGCAATAAGTAATGTCCCGAGCTCTATGACACACAAAATAGAAATCCTATGACATAAGCTTGACTTTTTCTCATGATTGAATCATTAATGAACTGATTCCAGTTTATATGACTTTTCACCACATAGTTTCACTATGAGAAGCTAGAAAACAAGGGTTATTTGAAACAATGCATCATAAATGAATGGTAAAGAGTCAGTAAACTAGAGTGAAATTAAACGCTTCATGAAAGCTTCTGTTAAACTCGTTAGGAATCCCAAAGAAATATTTACTTAAGAAATAAGGTATCATTTTTTGAGGTTTTTTTTGGTAGATGTAGACAAAAAGAACAGACAAGTTTGGATAGAAATGTGATCAAATAGTTCATAAAGCCCAAGGGCTTAACTTTGGAAGATTTGATCATGTGCCAACCCGTTTTACATCCCAATAAAACTGAAAAAATGATATCTTATTACTTATATTTACATTTGTGCCTGATTTATTACAAATAGTAAGGTACTTAAGTAAAGTTTGAAATCCATAAAGTTTTTTTTATCTCAAAACTCAACAGTGTAACATGAATGTGTTGATAATGTCGATCGCTTAACGTCACTATGAAATGACGTAGATCGCTTATGACTAAAAAATCAATTTATGGTCACATGACGAACTTGTTTTACGGAGATGTAAAAACGCCTTGCTCAAATAGTGTTATATAAGGGAAAACATTTGCAAATGTAAATATTGAAATATGTGAAATTTAAAGCAACCAATGTTTGTTATATTGACAAATGAGCAGGTGGATTTCAATCAACAAAATTGATATAATGGGCATCAATAAATGGATACCGTCCTTGGCGACAAATACTTACAACAACCAATGCACTGTTTGCCAAAATTCAATAAATATCACTGATGATATTTGACTGCCTTTAAGACACAAAGCAAAATTAATAAGCATCATTTTTGGGGTAGTTTACACTGTTTTAAAGAAACGATTAACGGTAAAAAAAGCTTAGTACTTAATGGTCACCCTATATTTTGAAAAATGAGTGAAAACGACAGCGTGTAAGCATATCTAACCAATTTTTTTTAAAAAGTAAAAAATTGTAGTTATCCACATTTGTCTGAAATTCAAACAGATAATGAAACTTGAATCCATTACTTTAAACCCTCAAAACAAATTTACAATAAAATATATGTGACAAAAACAGCCCAGGTCTGAGAATAGCAAAGAATTGCAAGAGCAAAAAAAAGTTTTGTATGCCATTTTCTTAAATATTACTGGTCTTCTTGTTCAAATTCTTATTCAAAGAGGCAGTTCAATTTTTGGAGAACTCTAAAAAGCAAAATTTTTGCAAAAAAATCAAAAGGTTTATGAGAGGAAGGAACCAGAATCAAGAATCCACTATATTAAATTTGTAAGACTCCAAAGTCCGATGGTGACGCCAAAGTCCGATGGTCACGCCAAACCCTAACGCCATCATGGTAATGGCCAAAGTTTTTGCCAAAGGATGGCTCGTTTCCAACAGAAAGTTAATGTTTTGTCACACCAACAATATTCGCCAGATTATTCACACTTTGTCTTGTTTCACTTTCAAACATTTATTTAATAAAACACAATTTAACTGACTTGTCCAGGAAATCATAGACCTTGCCATATTCCAGTATACGAATGGGCCAAACTCGAAGAATGGTGTTCTACAAACAATCAGAAACAGGATAAAAATGTTTACAGACATGTGTTTTAATTAAAAGAGAATATTGAATAAGTAAAATCAACAAAAGACGGAATCGCATTTTTGAAAAACCTTTTTTGTTAATTGTTTTCAGCACCAGGACATTATTTATTGAACAGCCCTCGGACTTTATACTGACCTACATGATTGTTTATACAAATAATTATAAAACTAACGCCATGATGAGTAAAGGAGTTTTGGGGATTAACAGAAAGTTAATGTTTTGTCACACCAACAATATTTGCCAGATTATTCACTTTGTCTTGTTTCACTTTCAAACTTGGAAAAACGCCTTTTAGAAAGAAGAAACGAGTCCAGGAAATCATAGGGTCTGCCATATTCCAGTATACAAAAGACCATAATTATTCAAAAAGTTGTTCTAAAACAATCAGAAACTGGATAAAAATGTTTGACATGTGTTTTATTTAAGTCTAAAATCACTAAAAGAATATAGATCGTTGAAAAACCTTGTATGTTTCTTTCCGAGGACCTAGGACATTTTTTATTGAACAGCCCTCGTATACTGCTACATGATTGTTTATACAAATAATTATAACAAGCAAATTCAAAGAATTGTGGTCCCCCGCTTTCGGTGTCTTTTTGGGTGAGATGTCATTTTTTAACATAAAAATATGATGTGTATCATAAGTCATCTATTTACAAATTATCCCTGAACTCCAAGGTCAAGGTCAAAGGGTTAAGTATCCAATAAGTCTTTTTAAAAGGACTACATATGTGAATATAAAATCTTATTCAAAAGCCATGATCAAGGTTAAAGTTGTGTTCAAGTACAAAATATCTGTAAGGTCAAGGTTGTTGGTATCAAATAAATGGTCTTGCCACAAAGAATACATTTGTGAAATATGCTTCTGTTTTGTGTAAGTTTTACATTTTTGAAAAAAGCTAACTCCAAGGAGGTCCAAGGGGCAAAGTTCTGGTATTCAATAAGGTTTTATCAGAAGAATTATATATATTACTGAAAGTTAGGCCTTAGCATTCAAAAGTTATGGTCAAAATTTGTACCGAAATCTCCAAGGTCAAGGTCAAAAGGTTAAAGTTGTTGGTATCCAATAAAAGGTCTTGCTACAAAGAATAGATATGTGAAATATTAAAGTCCTAGTACCTACCATTCAAAAGTTATGGCCAAAGCAAAAGTATGGAATTTTTGTGTAAAAGTGGGTCAAATCCAATCAAGGTCAAAAGGTCAAATTTGGTGGTACTCAAAGAAAGGTCTTGTCACAAGGAATTCATATGAAATATGAAAGTCATAGCTCCACTAAATCAAAAGTTATGGGCAAGGTTAAAGTTTTTGTGACGGACGGACAGACTGACGGACAGACGGACGGACGGACAGACGAATGAATTTTAATGTCCCCTCGCTTTCGCGAAAGCGGGGGACAAAAATGAGAACAATCAATTAAATCTACCAGAATGCTGAATATAAGAATGTACAATAGAAAACAGATGTTCATTTTCAGCAACACTGAGTGATTAATCCCCCCAGAGTAAACCATGAATGTCAACAATGTGGACTTTATTAAATCTCAAGAACTTATCGAAAAACTCTTTCCTGGCCTCGTTGTAGTTAAGGCAAGAGAAAAAATAATGATGTGTATCTTCTACCTTACCATAGGAGCATAATAAACTAGATATAATGTTACACCTATAAAGATCGACATTTAGCACGCAGTTGTGCCGAAGACAAGTATGCAGTATACTGTTGCGTCTTTTTTCCAAAATTAAAATAAGGCGTAGCTTCTGTTTTGTGTAATTTTACTTTTAAAAAAAAAATTAGCGGCTTTTAAAATATGGAGGACCACAATTTGGAGGGTCAGAGAGTGCAAGGGGTGGAGCCTCTTGTGTTACATGATGTAGGAGGTGGAGCATAATGCTTGTCGTAAATTTAGCACGTGCTTATTAGACCTGTCATCTCGATACCCCGTGAGAACGTGTTAGAGTGTTACATTACCCAAACAATTCAAAAAAATAATTCCCTTGAAGATGAGTGAATGAAACTCAGTTATATCTCCCAACCTGATTTTGTGATGACCAATTGACAGTATCTGAAGACATTTGTTTATAAAGTCCATAAAATACTAAATGAGAAACAAAGAAATGGGAAACTGTAAAAAAAAAAAAAAATAATAATAATGAACACCACATTTCAACGAGGGGAACAGCTTTGCTGATTATTTAATTTTTAAAGATAACAGAGACTGATTGAAACAGAATAGCAACAAAATTATTACCTTTTGGTGATATTATATACAGATATATATAAATATACTGATATGAGAATCAAAATGACCTATAGATATGAGATACAAATGAGGGGCATGCAGCCTGTGCTTTTGATTTAAATTATGTTATGCGATTTTACATGATGCTAAGTGCAATGGAAACTGTCTGATTCACACTGCTATCTCGCAGTAACCCATGAGGTCTTGACAGATTTTATTAGTATAGGTATCAAATATCTGTAGGGCAAAATGTTAAAATTGTTAAGGGCTAGATTACATGTACCTTAACTTCCAGGCAAAGCTAGAAAAACATATATTAGTGCACAGAAGCAAATTTGTCCCCTCATTTGTTGTTTATATAACTCAAAGTCATGTTATCTTTTTTTTGCTAAATTTCATTTTCAGTTGTCATTTAATTGTTTCTTCTTTTTGTGATTTACACATACAGAAGCTTTTGCTGGATTTTCACTAACAGCAATGTGAAATATACTTTTTAATTGATGATAATCTGCAGACAAAGTGATCTGCGATGTGTTATGCCTGACATAATTATCTGCAATAAAATTTTTACATTCGGTACTTTCAGTAATTAATTCTGACACATTTATCACTGATGGAGAGCTCTACAAGCAACCCAGTTGTATTCGGTTTCTAAAATGATTGAAAGATAAAACAGGCAAATGTGTTAAAATTGACACAAGGGGCTCCACCCCTTGCACTCTCTGACCCTCCATTTTGGAGTCATTGTGGAGACTCCATCCTCCGCATTTTACACAAAGCCGCTCGAAAGTCTGGTATTCAGCGATAAAGAATTCCACTCATTTACTACAGTTGGAACAAATGATGATTTGTAAGTTTGCAATTTACATACAGGTATACTATAACTTTGTGACTTTCTTGTTGTATATGCAGAAGCGTTACATCGCATGTCAGGTATAATTCTCAGATAGGTATTCTGGTACTAAATCAGTGTAAATTTAATCTTTGGATCCTACGTCTATCGCTGAGCGGCTCCCAGCCTGTTTCAAAATACAAAGAATCTCTAGAAGCAATCATAGTTTATCCAGTAACAATCCGAGCTGCGTGTAATTGCAATTTCTATAATTTTTCAGAATCGATAGATAGACAACCACCCCATACAGCTGAAGCGTACTCGAGTTGTGGACGGATAATTGAAGTATACATGAGTGAAAGGATTTTCCGATTTAAAAAAAAAATTATTAATATTTTAATAGATCTAATTTTTGTATGCATTAGACAGCAAGATTTCAATGTGAGATGACCAACTTAAGTTGTATGAGTTTGAACATATTCTAATTGGCCATCTTGGAAAAAGGTATTTTGGAAGGTTTTTTGATTTTTGTGTGTTAAAAATACAACCTTAGTTTTTTAGGGATTAAATTTTAGTAACCATTTTTAGACCATTCTTCAAGAGATAAAAGATCATTATTCAGACGACTTTCTATAGATCTGAAACATTTTGATTCATATTGCAAGCTGTTATCATCAGCAAAAAGTCTACAAAATCTTGACATCAGCTGCATCGTTCACATAAATTAAAAATAACAATGGACCTAATACAGAGCCTTGTGGAACACCGCCATAAAGGGATTCCGATGGGTATACAAGATTTTTGTATATTACTCTTTGCATTCTATTCTCTGAATAACTTTTTAACCAACAATACATATTATTCTTTACACCATACATGTTTAGTGTAAATAAGAGTCCTGTGTGCCAGACACGGTCAAAGGCCTTATATAAGTCACAAAAAATCATGCAGCAAGATTTGCCTTCATCAATATTTCTAACAATGTTATTATAATTATGTTTCTAACAACTGATATACCGTAAAGTGACCAGGTAAGATCCAGCCTGGTATTTATAAAAATATTGTTAATATTAAAATAGTTATAGAAGTTTCCAATAAAGCTTAGGATCATTTAACTAACACAGCTATTTCATTATAGTTAGATAAAACCACAGGGTCATCTTATTTAAACAGAGGGATTGCAATAGCTACCCCCCCTTTTTTTTTTTTATTAAATCTAATTCTCATATGCTTAAAATTATCCCAGTCACTCTGTTTATCACTTTTTAAGCTTTATGTCTCAATCTATTTTTTCTCCCGATGAGTTTTCCTTAAAAGTAAATCAAACCAAAGTTTGTCTTTAGGTCTTATTAAAACTGATTTTCAGGTACACATTCCTTTACAAGGTCTAGATATTCGGTTGAAAAAATTTCGGTAGCTTCGTCAATTGAAGCCAAACCTTGATGTTCCGTCTCTATTCCATTACCACTTACTCTTACAGCAACCAAAAGACTTAAGTTTTAAATTAAGTAATACCTTGAGTAAGACCCTTTTTGGATTTCCAAGTCCTCTTACAGGTAAGTGGCTTGCCCATCGAACCACTTGGTATATCAAGGCAAATTTCCCCAGTTTTGTTTCAAATTTTTTTTTATTAAATGCTCTTTAATTTTACACAATGTGGTAAAGTATCAAATAGGACCTAAGTACACATAAAAGTAAAGATTGAGTCTAAATTTTCGACTTGCTGGCGAAGTCTTACTTTGTATTTAAAATCTGGCAAACTTATATTTTTTAGATGAAAATCGTTTTTACACTTAAAGAACATAAAATACTAGTATGCATATATACATGTACATGTTTTCATTTTAAAATTTTAAGTTGAATAAACAGTGGTGCAAAAATATGGAATTTTTCTAGAAAATAAAATAGTTTTGATAAATCAAATTGGAAAACTCCAACAATAATACTTGTTTGCCTGATATTTTGCGTCGTACATATACCGTTAACCATGTAAATTTATCTTAATGCGTAAATTGTATAAAAATGATTGCTTGAAGTGCTAGTTTTTATGCAGGCTGGAATCTGATTAATATATCTTACTTCTTTTTGATTTTTTTGAACGTACACGTACAATGAATTTCAGCTTTTTCTCCAAACCCATGCACCCCACTCCCATGAAATATAGGAGGGTTGTCCTAAAAGTTCGTGGACAATGACGTTTTTGTTAAAATAAATGGTTTTATATAAATTTATTGTATATCAAAATATTTTTTATGAAAAACCAAGTCAGAATGATCTATGTAAAAATCGGGGTCTTTAAAGGTTGCAGACAGTGCACGCGAACCAAGGTTAAAAATTCCATAAATTCGGATATAAAGTTTTCGGGTTAATATGATTATTTTCTATAAAAAAAATTCAAAACTTAATAAAAATTATATGCAACACAAATAATGAGGCCATAATCATTTTCTGATATCTAAAGTATCGCTTACTATATAGACAGTGAAACCCTAACAAATATGTGTCAAAACCCGACAGTAAAAGCGACGTCGGCCGTCCGAACGGGACAGCGTCCAATCAAAAAAATATGTTTTAAAACGGTTAAAACAACGTAAGAGACAAATCATTTGTTAAAACAACTCATAATTATTGAAATATATATTTTTGGTTTCTTGATTTGAGATTGGTATGTACAAATTCGAATTCAGTACAAAAATTTTAAAACACATGTAATTCGCTGAAAATGTAGATTTCTATTCATGACGTTGTTGTAAATCAGCACAGCGTCCGACTGGACTGTTTGTGTATACTGTTCATATTGATGATGCTCGTAAAATTTTGTGCATTGTTTTGAATTTTAAAAAAATAAAATAATTTATAATCTATACTTAAAGATTATTACTAACACTTGGAAGTGTGGCGCCATATAAAGAAATGTAGTGTGTGTCCATGAACATGTGTTGAAATTCAAAATCCAAATGTTTGACGTTATAATTAAACTAGCTTAACGTCAGTCTGGCCTGTGCGCACTATCTGCTATTAAACCCCCGATTTTTACAAAAATATAAAGTTCCATTTATAAAAATCAATTCATTGAAGAAATAATTTGAAATACAATAGATTTATATAGAACCACTTATTTTAATAAAAAACGTCATTTTGGACAACCCTCGTATAAGTATAAAAACATGTCCCCCAGGGGAGGGGACAGGGTTGTAAATTTCCTTTCCCTTACTTTTAGGCATAAAGATCGAACCAAACACTTTATAATATTTTATTGTTGTTTTTATCCCCGCTTTTTATTTTGCATTATTTACAACAATTATCATATTAAAGAGACCAGGCTATGGCGTCAGTGGCAATTACTTTTTCTAATCAAAACAACCAGGAGAGGTCCAGTCTAAGGGCTAATTTCTCATTTTTATTTATCTATTAATTACTAGTCTGCCTTATCATTAAAACTGCAAAAGTTCTTTTAATTTTTTGCACGTATATTTCATACATAATTCTCTTATTAACCTAACCTTTCAAAAACAATTTTACCGTGGTTAGTTATCAAAGGTGAATTGCAGAGGGAAATAGCGTTAATCAATAGTGTCCTGAAAAGCACATGAACACTTAACCAAATAGTCCGAATTAAAAAAAAAATGCATAAATACCATTGCTTATTAAAAAATGTAAATTGTTTGTCTTCGAGGTTACCAGAGACAGAGAAGATTTTCAACAGAATAATGCATTTTCAGTATAGATTCAACACTGCCAGACTCTAACATCATAGCCCATGACCCAGAGTCCAAAAATTCTCTTTGAATTTCAAGGGTTAGGAAAATTACAATTTTTTTCTCCGATCATAGATGTTCCATGCCAAAATTGGTTGAAATTGGTTCGTTAATTCCAGAGAAAAAGCTTAAAATGTATATAACATTTAAATACACGCCTGAGTGACTCAAACTTAGAAATACTGAGATCTTGTTATAATGATTCACAAAATTACTTTCACAAAAAATCTCTGAAGATTCTTAATGAAAAAAGAACGTTGAAGTAAAAAAAAAAGTCATTCAATTATATTCATATCTTGAATAATATCAATTTAGTATGCCCCACATATCTTTAAGGGGTTATATGATATAGGTTACTTAGGCCCAATTTTCTGCCCATATTGGGATTTTTAAAGCAAAAAAGATAACTGAACATGCATCCTTTAAAATATTTAAGAACATGAATAGGTATATTTGAAAATTTGAAAAGACAAGTTTCTTTTATCACATTGTGTCTAGGTGCATACTTTGGAGAGCAATTTTAACAGCCAAAAGTGCATATGTAATTTACACAATAAATTCTATTATTCAATATGAGATTGATTTTATTCTGTTAATGGAGAATGTTTCACTTACAAAGAAAAGTGAAGGGGTTCAATTTTAGATCTTTTTTTTCAGTACTCAGAGTCATTAAGCAATGGGATAACTTTATCCTGCCAACGTTTGCTCAATGACACAGGACGAAGGGCTGGGATTCATGAAGATACTTTAGATTTGTGCTTAGATACATGTACACACTTAAGTTTAAATAAATTCTTAGTTAAGAAATAATTTCTAAACCATATTCAAATAAATTCCAAGTGTAATACTTAGCTAAGTTTAATTCTAAGAAAATTAGAGCACTTAACACGGATAAATTAAATCACCATAGACATGATAGAAACGCATGGGAATTCCCGAACAAAAAAGGCACTTTTTGGTGGGGTGTTTACTTTAATGTTTATTAAATCAAGACTGAAATGTACAGCAATATAAAAACAACAGGGAACAGAAGAAATTTTAATCTTTTAATTAAGAAATCACTCTATAGCATCTAACTGGAAAGTCTTTTGGACTCTGAGATATTTATAAAGATACAAATGTCACCAATATTGATGAAATAGCTGTACAATCCAGTTATGATGTAATACACATAAAACTAAATACCTCCATCACAAAGGAGTGCACTTTTTGTTCGGGAATTTCCATGTGTTGCTATGGTGACTTAAGTGCTCTAATTTTCTCAGAATTAAACTTAGCTTAGAATTACACTTAGGATATGTATGAATATGGCTCCAGATATTTTTCTTAACTAAGAATTTATTTATGAGTTTCTTAGTACAAATCTTAAGTATCTTTATGAATCCCAGCCCTGTATTTCAAAGGTCTTAAAATTCTCAAAGTGGACGGTAAACAACATACTATCAATCATTCTGTTGTTATGATAGTATTAAAGGGGCAAGTACACAGTTTCAGCTAAAATTTCAAAAATTATTTTTACTATTTTTACAAATATTTAACTAGGGTCTGTCTAATGATCATCAAAAATTTGAACGTCAGTTGTCGAGAAACAAGACAGATTTAGAGCTCCAAACCCTTGTTATGTAAACAAGGTCCTTGTCATGTTTTTGTGTGCATAGGTTAATATTCTACTATATGTTGGTTCAAAGTACATGTAGATAATTTCAATAAAGAAGTTAATTTCATATAAAGATTTTCTATATGTAAACAAAAAAACAAGGCACGAGCCTTGTTTACATTTAATTTATGTAGTATCTCGTATGTTAATCAACATTTGATGTTCAAATTTTTGCTAATCATTAGATGATGCCTTAGGTAGGAATTGTAAACATTAAAATTGGTTTAAAAATTGAAAAAGTTGAAACTGTGTCCATGCCACTTTAAATTTGATTTCACTTATTAACTTGTTTATTAACTTACAGTACATGTAGTGTCCTGGTGACAGTGTACATGTATCTGTAAAAGTTATTTAACATAAACTCAGTCATGGCAATAGTCAATAATATAAAGTACGTCTGATAGTCTGTTTACTGCGTCTGCCATTTGCAGAATAAAAGCAAATCAAATTTCTTGTTTTTGTGTCTTTACAATATTTTTTGTTCGTCACAATATTTAGAATATATATTTTTTTAATTTTATATTACAACGCTCTAATTTGCGAGAACTGATATCATAGACCGTTGCTTAGCATGCATTCTATCTAGTAAAAAGAATTTTTATCTTATTTAAAAACTGGAGAAATTTTTGTGAAATGGATTTCTGCTTCTTATCTAGTTGACATGATTTTTATCTTTACATTCTTGCGAAACAAAATCAAAGCTTCTAAATTATTTAGTTGAAACATGATTTTTTTTATCTTTATTCATTCAAAATTGTTTAACTTTAATTTGCAACTACAATTTATAAAAATAAATATATTGGTTTGCTTTTCAATCATTAAAACCTTTTCATTATATAGAAACTTTTCAATGACACCAGCATTTAAACACCCAATTTTATGTTAACGCCCCCAAAATCTACCTAAAACATCATTTATGTCAATCATTGCTCTAAATCAATATAACTTAGTTACCATAAGTCAAAGACGTAAAATCAGTTAGCAACAGCTGTTTTTTTTATATTCAAGTTATAGGGCAGAAACTGATTTATTTGGAAGTCGACGATTAAAATTATTTTTTAAAAAGAAACTAATGAATGGCATACATAGTGTTTAAAAGAATCAGAAATTGTTTAACTGTATATATACGTATGAAAATGTTAAGATTTAAATATTTATTGGCAACTACAATTTATAAAAATAAATATTTGTTTGCTTTTCGATCATTAAAACCTTTTCATTATTTATTTATTTATTTGATAGTTTTGTTTCCAACTAAGTCAATTCGCTAGAACATTTTCTGAACGCACACAAACATTTTTTTTAAACAGAGAAATGTTATTGACAAATAAGTTGACAATTCTGAGTGCAATCAATATTTTAAACAAAGGCAGACTTTTAACAAATATGTTGACCCTTTTGGCAAATATAGCCTTATTTAACGTGTTCAAATATAACCAATCGTTGGACTGTTAATTGATTGATACATTTATGTTCCATACCAGTTGTAAGGCTTATCATTTTATACATCAAGTAAACAAATTACTTACCGGTAGTTTAACTTATGAATACTAATGGTTTACGACTGGTGTGGCCTGTGATCACGGGGTGTCTTCTTCTCTTGGGCACCTGATCCCGACCCGTGTGTTTCCAGTTGCATGTGTTACGTGAATTAGAAAGGACAATAAGAGGGATGTTAACAGTTCTTAAGACCGTGGCTCTTATAGAGTTCCCTGGAATGAAGTTTTAGGGTAAATGTAACCAATCATTTTTTGCAAAAACCATAGAATAAAAAATAGACCCTGCGAAAAGTTTCCTCAGAGACAATCTCCAGCAGCAAATATATATGTACGTGCTCGAAAGTTAAACAAATAAAAAGATGATGCATATAAATACACGCAATGCATAAACCCAAAGAGAGCGGACCTTTGAAACATTAGACGTTGAATCCGCTACCACAGAGGAGCATTCTCTGCTGAGCTGTCACACCAGCCGCGTGCTCCTTTGTAGATTAAAAAACTGAAAACCCGAAGAAATTTACAAACTATGAACATAAAGCCAATCATAATTTCACTTATAGATAGTTTTTTTCCCTCGCAAGGTCGTTGTATCGAATATAAGACTTGATTGATTGTATATTGTTTAACGTCCCTCCCGAGCATTTTTCACTCATATGGAGACGCCAACACCCGCCGGTTGAGAGCTGCAAATTTTGTCTTATAGACACTTTTTTTATAGCATATTTTGCCTAGGAGCTGTTCCCCATAACCGCCATATTGTAGGGCAACACACCTAGATCCCTTCATTATTGAACCAAGTTTTGTTGGACTGGTTACTGAGATAAAGATAACACTACGTCGCACAGTGGGATTCGAACCCGCGACGCAAGGATCAACTCCTTACTTCGCGACTCTAGAGCAGACACTTCAAACACTGTGCTATGCGGGCACAAACATAAGACTTGATAAAATGAAGTCAAACTAAACTGTTTATATCATTTTTTCACCCAGTTCTTTGTCAAAAAAGCTTGCCTCGTTAGAAATTTGGTCATACGCTAAATATGCTTTTGCATATCTAATTAACCGAGAGACATAAACCCAGAAGACTAGATGCAATAGTGCAAGAATTGTATGCTAACAGCAAAATTTCATGATAAACGTGATGAATTCAAATTTTCAATTGTCAAATCCCCTTACTTATGAAGTTATGAACCTTTATCACTTTGCGGTTTATATCTTTCAGTTTACTCAATACGCGAACTTGTTCTACGTACGAACAATTTCTAAAATGAAGTACATGTAAGTTATTGACAAACAAACATATTATGGAGTCCGTGTTTGCTCTTTGTATTAATTCGATGGACGTTTGAGCTTGGTTTCTTTTTTTCTCAAATTCTTTTATGTCAGCAGCAAATACTTAAAAAAGAGAATAGTTATTAATTTAATTGATTTAAATGGGGTTAAGTTTAATTTTGATAGGAATGGGTCTAAATTTTTTGAATAAACTAGAGTTACTGTAAGCAATGAGCTCACTTAATGATACCCCCCACCTCCCATATGAATATAATGGCAGTGTCCATGTTTTGCTGTGGGAAACCCTCCTGGGAAACCCAAAATATTTGTCGGATCAAAAAGTAAAATAGGAGGTCACATTGGCATTATGTAATAAAGATTCTGTGAACGTTTCATTAAATTTCATTCAGTGGTATGAGAGGAGTTACGGATAATAGATGAGTACAACAAAGCGTAACAGACGGACGGACGTACGAACGGACAGACGGACATACCGATTACTGTATACCCTCCCGCTTTTGAAGCAGGGGGTGTAATTAACTTTCTTGAAATAAATATACTTCACTAAAATTTCTCAACTTTGTTTTAAGGTCTTTTTTTTGATGGGTATATTTTATCTAGTTGTGATCTGTTTTATTGAAGATTTAGTTTGCTACTAAAATAATAATAAACAATATATTTTTTATGATTTTTCATGATTTTGAATACGAGGGTTTAATGTTCAAGCCGCTGAGTGGACATCCCTAGCTAATAGTTCATATTTACATATAGAAAATATCATATTTATAGCAAAAAGAGATTCGGCAAATCACTAAAAACTATCTAATCGTTTTTTGAATTTACTTCTTTATTGAGAAAATCTGCTTTTAACGATTATATATTGCTATTTTTAACCTATGTAAAGAAAAACATGGCCCGGATCGTGTTTACATAACAAAAGTTTGGAGCTCTAAAACTGTCTTGTGTCTTGACAAATGAAAAATTCCAATTTTTGTTAATCATCAATAATACCTAAGTTAAGTTTTTGTAAACATAAAAAAAATGAGAAAATCAATTTTAAAAGTTTTAGCTGAAACGGTGTCCATGTCCCTTTAATGCAAACTTGAAAAAATCTTAACATTTCCCTGAAAAATGTGCAAAAAATTCTAACTATGAAATAAAGTTGGTGCTAAAACATAGTTCTAAAGTTATGCCTGAAAAATTAATGTAATAAAATTTTAATGATTTATTCCTTATAAAAGTACGAGAACACATATCTACAAAAGTTGTCACTATCACATTTAAGAATCTTTTAAAGTTTGATTTTTTTAAAGCAAGTGTTTGTCTTTTCCATGTATTGTAAACTTGTACCCAATGAAAATCCCATATGGTGTTTTTCTCATTAGCTGTGTTATGTTGTTTTCATCCCTTGTGACATTGTTTTACAACATTGTTTACAAAAACAAGATATTTTGGAGAGGAAGAGATCATTTTTTTTAAAATATCAGATTCATAATTTATGCTTAACAGTCATTTTTCTAATTACACAAGACGTCTTCTAATGAAATATATTGAGTAATGTTAAATAATTACATGTGATGTGTACTGCAATAAAATCATTTAATATTTAACACCCCTGAGATTAGTCTAGTGATTTTTCATCGAGACGACCAATCACATGCATCTTTTATATATATATTAAATATTTGAAAAATTTCAAATAAATAGAACATTGACTGTATAAATCTTGATTGTGTTAAGAAATAATACATAAACTTATTTCAATAATAACAACAATAACAATTTAAACAGAAAAGTAAGTTTGTTTGCTTAATTGTAAACTTTGATGCAAAACATGTTGTTTTATGAATGTGTTGGTAGGGTTATCTTATCTTGTAATTCGCTGTTTATCCCGTTTGTATTCTCTATTTTAAAAACAACTTGTGGACTTTCATACAAAAAGATTTCCATGGTTTTTTTTTTGTATGTTCTGTTTCCTAACAGCTTTAACTTATTATTTTAAGAAGAATTTAAGATATTGTTTGACTCCAATAGTTCTGATTTTAGTCAAACAAGTCTATTAATACGTTCAAAACACATTTTAATATTTTACTATAAAATGCTAAATGTCATATGTATGAAATATTTTGAAGAGGGAAAAAAAACATAGGAAACATTTATTTCCAACTAAAAAAATTGTAAAACTACTCTGTTCGAACAACATGAACATCTCTGAATATCATTTTTTTTTCTCCCCATATCCCACATCCGATGTTTTGGAGGGCCTTGTTTGCTCTGCTCCTGTTTTATGGACTTTTGATCTAGAATACTGTTTTTTTTTCTCCATATGCTTCACTCCATTTACAACAATTTTTTATTTCCTCAATATCCATCTCACAATTTTTATTATAAAACGCACACGTATCTTGATTTTTATTTTTCCACATATTTACCTTTTCAATTATATTTACCTCTTCAGATATTGAATTGATATCAGAATTATTTTCTGCGGCGGGTGATTTGTTTTTTGACTTCTCGGATGTTCACTTAGGTAGACCAAAGACATACACCGGGCTCTTCCTGTTTTCCTTGCTTTTTTGTGTGTTTTTTGCAGTACAGTTACCTTTAAGGTAAGTTCGGTAAAAGTTAAACGCCATGCAAATACTTGTTTTACTTACACAAGTCACAACCGAGGAAGAAAACATTGGATACAGTAAAGGAATTTTCGTCATTTGAACGCGTGAAAACCAAACCTAGACGAAAATACCCATGGATAAAAGTACGTAATACTTAACAGCTTTGCCATACATCTTTAACCTCTTCGCCACCTTTAATTAATTTTTTATCTATTCATTTGATTGAATATTTCGTAATATATCTTTATATATCTATTGCTAAATTAAATTTCAAAAAAGTTGATTGAGTTCATTAAACTTAGGCTACATGTATTAGAAAATAATAATTTGAGTAGAATTGAGTCCAAAGGTATGAAAATTTAGATGTAATATGTCGATAGATACCCTTAACTAAACCTCTTTTTGGATGGAAAAAAGTCCTGTATGAAGACTTTCATAAGAAAAAAATAATTACAATGTTTACTCACAGGCACCTGACGTTACATATTTTTCTTTTAATAAAAAAATATATACCCTTACCTTAATATAATAAACCAAGGGGTTTATTATAAGGTAAGGGTATACTTTTTTTTATTAAAGAAAAATAAGTAGCTTCAGGTGCCTGTGTGTTTACTTTATACTTGAATTATTAGAAAACCTTTTTCGAGATACATGTGTATTATTGTATTTAATTGTTTTACGTTTTGTCAAATAACAATGATTATTTCCATTTTTATGTCAACACGGCATATACCAATAAGCTTGAAATAAAAGATAAAAACAGTCTGACATACGTACAGTATCTGTTTCATATTTAAATATTTTACTTGAAAAAGACGTTGATTGTCCTATATTTTCATTTCTATTTGTTTTCTCTTAAATTTATCTTTGGAATAAAAATGAGATAAAAATGAAATTTCCATTACTTATGCAACAATTTACCTTCATCACCTGTATACGGGGTTTATATTTTTTTCCGTTGATTCGGTACACAAGACCATGCTCTGCGTATGAACAATTTTTAAAACGAGGAAAGTTATTTATAAACAAGTTGCCGAAACAAGAATATCAGCAGTCATCATTTCGTAAATTATATGGTCGACAGAATTACCTTGTCAGCAAATCTACCATTAAGTCAAACATTGACTGACAGTTTTCATACTAATTGTAAGGCCATAGTATACACTGTGTTGTCGACAGATTCTTCCGTTATTTCCCGATCATGACAAGGAGCACACGGCGGGTGTGACCGGTCGACAGGGAATGCTCAGTCCTCCATGGCACCTGATCCCACCTCTGATATTTTGGAGGTCTGTGTTTGCTTTCATCCTATTTTGTTTTGTTTAATGGACGTGGAGTTTGAATTCTGTTCGTTATCGCCATATTTTTCACAAAAAAATCTTACCTTGTCAAATGCTTTCATTAATCATGGAAATTTTAATTTATAATGCACTTTTGTTCATGTTTCTTTTGCATATCATATTGTCTTCCGTTTTTATTAAACAACTGGTTTTAAAATATTTTTTTTAAAAAACAACATGAACTAAACGTGATCGTTCTAGTAGACAATACTTTTGAGAATATCATCTTCATAAGAAAATAAGCTTTATTTTAGAACTTGGGTAGAATTTTTCAAAAGCACATCGCAGTTTTTGATACTTTTAAATTCCAGTCAATCAAGGTGAAATCGATTAACCCCACATATAATGGGTTCCTAAATTCCTTAAAATTCTGATCACTAAAGACATATTGCCTCCGGGTTCAGTGATTTCTCTGTCTGTTAAAAACTACAAAGTCAGGTACATGTATATTGATGACGTTTTAGAATGATCAGTTAACAATATATAACTTTTTTTTCAATAATCATTATGATGATCTAAGTACTATTAATTTTTAGGCAGAATACTGTTAGATAAAGTTTATTAGTAGGGATTTAGAGTCACCATTTTTTTAAAAATCTGTGATTGTTATAATGACATTGTCAGCTAAAATAACCTGTAGCAAAAAAAAATTGTTTTTTATGCTGAATTTAACAACTTAATACTCGTCTATCTGATTAATACTTAAGACTAACAGCCGATGTGACAGGTCAATAGGGGATGCTTACTCCCCATACACACCTGATCCTATTTCACCATGATTTTGACCTGTTAACATATTTTTTTATTTTTTTTTTCGAAAGGTAACGATAGGTTATCTTCATCTTTATTATATGAAGCTCATAATAAATGTTTTACCTAGAATTTATCACTTATTCACGATAACATTTTCAACGTTTTTGTATTAATTAATATAAAATATCACATGACATTCTGGCTTTTCCTATATTTTCTGACGTTTGTAGTTAAGAAAATTACAAAATACTTGACATTTTGATTTGACCTGCTTTCTTTTGTCTGAGGAACATGTGTGTAGTAAACATCTGCTACATGTACTAATAAGAACATTTAATATCTTGAGATGCATATAAAATTATCTATTCCAATGTCAAAATTCTGTTCATGTAATTAAATATTAATTAAATGAATTGAATATAATAAATAAAGTACAAAAAAGTCGAAATTCCTCTTTATAAAATAAATTGTACATCAGGTCTTTAACCAGTTTTAAACAAAGTTCTGCCAGAGAGCTTTTTCTACATTGATAAGTCAAAATGTTCATATTTCTCCAATTTTTAGAAGGAGTTGAAATTTAGTTATTTAGAAAAGCTTATTCAACGTATCACTAGATGATCTTTATTCTAAGCTATCGCATTATATATGACGGAATGTATCTAAGAATAATAGAATGATTTTTTTTATTTCTAAGATTAAGTCTTATTTCGTAATATGTCATGCATAAATGTGTGTAAAAATCATAAATTCGTTTCAATTATTTCAAATCCGAATCATCCTATACATGTACAGCATTTTATTGAAAAGACGTTACCAGCGATGAAGGAGGTTGGTTCCTGTTATCAAAAGTATTGGCGATTTTTTGTCAAGTTTATTTACAGAATCTACACACATAGCTTAATAAAAAAAAAAAACAGAACAAATCATGGGGATCTGTACGCTTCTTTTAGCACTACAGGGCAATCAATATGACCTTTTTGCACTAGCCGTAATTACGTCTACCACATTATTCCATTTTTCAAAGTTTTCCTTTCATACTTTTTATCCAAATGAATGATTGGATCAGCCACAATCCTTTTTCGTCTTAATTAATCAAATTGAAAATTTTGACCACAAAAATATATAGTTTCAGATTACCTCACATACTAGTACTAAATTATTTGACCTTTCTGCACTCAAAAAACATTATTTTTCTGGCCGTCTCAGAAAACATTGATTTCAGAAAACCTCAAAAATTTGATCAGATGACTTGAAAAACACCCTTTGTCGAAGCAAATACCAATAGTTTCTCTATTGTCAAATAGCACAAAGTTTTTTTCATCTTAATTTATCACATTAAAAATTTTGACAACAAAGATGGTATCAGATTTCTTCACATAGTAGTACTCAATTATTTGACCTTTCTGCAATCAAAAAATTTTATTTTTCTGGAGTTTTCTTTTCTTCTTTGTGTAATGTTCAAGTACTCTGTGATATATATTGAATGCCTACAATTCTAGCAAGAAAACTACAAATATAAGAAAGCGAAAATAAATATATTTTAATTATAGTCGATTATTACTCGACAGTTACTTTAAGAAACATATAGAGGAATGAAACACTGGTTTTGTGACAAAATCCCCTTTCATGCAATTAATGTTTTTAAAAAAATGGATACTAACTTTATGATATTTATCATTCACAAATAAAGAGCCGGTAGAAATATCAATTATAGATGTATCTAACATCAGAACATCATTTTTGTGCCTTGTCTTATTACACCAGGAACTTGAGAAATGATATCAAGTTCAAAATCCATCTGGACAATACAGATTGTGAGCAGGCTAAACATGGATCTCAGAAAACCTCAAAGATTTGATCAGGTGACTTGAAAAAAATCCCTTGTCGATGCAAACACCAGTCGTTTCCCTATTGTCAAATACCGTATTATGATTTTTTTTTTCTCAAGACAGTCAAATTTCGCCAATGTTTTAAGGAATGAAGATGAGATTTGCTTTCAATAACATACTTTCTTGAATCTAATCATTCATGAAAATTTAAGATACTATCAGTTACATAATATGGATGCGAGTAGAAGAACTGCGAACGATAGTATTGTTCTCCCGCCTACCTCCAGGTCAATTTTCAAAAGTTAACACATTCGATGAATTTTTTGATATTTTTTATAGATAATTATATGGATTTTCATAAAACATTACTGATTTGGGAAAACAAAAAAAGATAACTCTAATATTTTGGTAAAACTTGTGTTTTTCACTGTAGAAATCAACGGAAATCGGAAATTATTTTTGAAACATCTCCCCCCTCCCCCCCGGGACACAAAAATTCCTTTTTACAGTTAATATGGACTGTTATTTTACAAATTCATACCAAAGCTTTTTGTGTATCACGGGGGGGGAGGGAGGGGGTATGTTTATTGACAAAAAACGACAAAAATGCTTATTTTCCACCAATTTCAAAGCGATTTACAATTGAAACATTATATTTCATTATTAATGTATTTATGTTTTATTTATTTGCCTAAAACATAAGAAAAGATAAAAGGAACATTTAATCATATCCAAGACTATTTCAAAATATGGTAATGCTTGAAAGTCCAATTTCAATGGAAAATATCGTCTACCACCCTTTTTTCAAGAGCTGGAATTATGGTTAATTTATTATTTAGCCCTAGTATTAAGACAATTCATCAATTACCATTAAACTGTTCTTTGTATCAAACAAAGATTTTATGGCCAAATTGCTATTTATATTGAATCAAATGATTCCAAAATGTAGGCGGGAATCGAGAGTTAGCGTGCGTATTTCTTTATGGTATCCCTCAATTGATCAAAAAAAATAAATAATTGGTAAATTTGTAATTGGTGTCACTGATATTCGCTCAAAATTTTACAAAAAAATATACCTTTATCACCTGCATACGGATTTTATACATCTCAGTTGATTTGATACGCAAGAGCATGCTCTACATATAAGCAATTTGTAAAACGAGCCTCAGGTAAATTATTGACAATTAAGTTGATGAAACACGAATATCAGCTGTCTCGTTTAAATTCATCATTCCGTACGATCTTTGGTCGACACAATGACATTGTCAGCCAATTTTATTTACCATTGAGTCAAATGCTGACTGACGTTTTTCATACTTATTGTTAGTCCATCATTGATACACTAAATTGACGACGGATTTATCCGTTATTTCCTAATCATAACAAGGAGCAAACTTGGTCAATGTGACCAGTCGGCCGGGGATGATCACTCCATCATGGCACCTGATCCCACCTCTAATGTTTTGGAGGTCCGTGTTTGCTCTGCTCCTGTTTTGTATTGTTTTATGGACTTTTGATCTTGAAAAGATTGTGGAAATCAAATGCTATTATTTGGCAAAAATATCCGTTTTTAATTGATAACTACTGTAAATCACGTTTTATTCGCAAGAACTTAATTTTTGCGTAATTACGCGAGACAATGAGCTCGCGAAAAATTCATTCTCGCGTTTAACCTTATTCTTTACGATTATATCGAGGAAAACAACAATTCGTGAAAACTATGTCTCACTAATAAAGAGTCAATGACTATCTCGCGAAAATAAGGTGTCGCGAAAATTTAGTGATCTACAGTATTCCTCTTCTTTATCTATCCAACCTTAATCGTCAAGTTCACTGGGTATGTGAAGGCATAAACAACAGTTGGAAATATTGGAAAAAATGATAAGCAGACGAATTAAAAACCAGTAGGCATTAATTTTCCCACATTTCCAACTATCATTTATATCTTGGCATACTCTACACCAAAGACAGTGATTCCTTATGCTCATTTTTACACGTGCATCATTTGATATGTAGAATAGAAATGAAAACTGATATAATAAATTGAGTCGAGTAGAATAGAAATACATTAAGCATTTCATCTTTATTTTCATAGTGTCTGTCTTTTGAGTCAGACGGATTGACACTTCGGTTGATTGACATGCTTATTAGGCATTTGACCTTTACCTGGCAAAATTTACATTCAGCTGAAAATATTATTTAAAAAAATCAATCTAATAATTAGTTAATTGTTTTAGAAAAAAATGAAATTCCCAAATTCAGACCATTGTTAAACTCTGATCCACTATTTTTTTCTTAATCTAAACAATCGAACAATCGGGTAAAGTTGTTAACCCATTCTGAGTAAGCCTGTAAATTAATTGGACTTATTTTTGTTTTGATTTTGAGATGACTTTAAAAGAATGAATTATTCCCATGTTAATTTTTCAAATCGTCTTCTGCCCCATCTTACTTTAGAGTCATGACTTTAATACGTCAACCTACACTACACGAGGAAGCTTTTACACATCTAGTGAAGAGTTGTGAATATTGAAAATCATCCAAAGTATACTTAAATATCTGCTCGTATTTTCACCCTCTTCTTCTCATTAATGGTTTTTTCTTTGGAAAGAAAAATGGCGTAGAATATAGCCATTAGATGCTATTTAAAGCAAATTACTTAAGGAATCACTACATGTATCTAGTTATTATAGTATGCCAGGGCATCAACGATTGTGGGAAACAAGGGATAATTTGCATAACGGGCGAAGCTCGTTATGCATAAATTATCCCATGTTTCCCACTATCGTTGAAGTCCCTGGCATACTATACTAACTAGACAGTGATTCCTTATATTTCCATTTCATTGTGAAATAAAATTGTAGATTTAGACTTCAAAAATTGAGACATAGATTAAAATTACACAGGGACTCTTATGCCAATTTCAATAGTCTTGGCCCACTGACGTCAAACAGTAAGGCAGTCGCACGTGATTTACATGCAAATTTGGCCTCCTCAGCGTCAGACACAGAGACAGATGTGCACGAGATTTGCATGCATATTAGACTTCCTTAGCTCCTGACATATCGACCTGCCTAATTTACATTCCGGTAGAATAATCGAGAAATAAACTCCGCTAATTTCAAAGAGTTATCACAGAGAAAAAAAAAAGAAATGGAAATATTTTACCATCATCCATTTTTAAAATTCATCATCAGGAAATCTTTTTTTGAATAATATCATTTATGAGAAATTATTTTGTTACATTAATTTCTAAATTTTGGTTGATTATTTGATTTTTAAATGATTTTTTGATTGTATGTTGTTGTTTTTTATTCTAATACAGATGTTCGTAAAATCTTTGATCTTCAATAGTAAAGTAAAACAGAATAACATATTCTTACTCATTTCTTCCCATAATTTGTACATCAAAATATTTGAAACAAACTGTTGTCAATATAGAAGGAATTTATTTTATCCTCTATCTCTCAAACAAAAAGAAATATTTGCTTAAATTGAAAATTCGCAGAAATGTTCTTTCTATAAATACCTACTTGATGGGTTTTACCTTCAGTATTATTTCTAAAAAATCTATTCCGGCTAAGTTTCAAAAGTGTATTTCAAAGTTAAGGGTACTTACCACAAACAAAAAATGGATGCGCGGGTTGATATATATTTTTTGACTGATTTTGATTTGTATTGATATAAATAATAAATCCCTGAAATATAAAGAAATCGTAGGTTTTTCTTGGTGCTTAGATTTGAGATTTGATTTTGCTTTCTATATAATTCCATACAAAATTTTGCACAATTTTTCAACTTTATGACAAAATCTTATAAAATTCTCCCACTCTACTTTGTAAACATTATTTAGGTTGTCAATTTAAATGTATATATATGAGAAATAATGCTGATTTCTGAAAAAAAGTGTTATTTATCCTTAAGAGTATCATCACACCTGTTAGCTATTGAAATTGGGAGATACAATGAAACTGACAAATCGCATAGGAAATTTTGCTTATCATAATTGTGTTGAGGACGAATTTCGTGTTTTACTCTGTATTATACTGATAATCTGAAAAGCTTTAGGTAACAATAAAGAAGAAAAAACAAACAAACAAACACACAAATATACCTACAACTGGAAGAGTTAATCAGACGTGAGTGCTGAAGTTTTTCTTTTTATACATTAAGTAGACATACAGGTGACTCTCGATGGCTCGAACTCCGATCTCTCGAAGTTCTCGATCTCTCGAAGTGAACCCCCGGTCCCGTTTTTTCCCTCTATATAACTAAGCAAATTTACTCCTCTATCTCTCGAAGTTCTCTATCTCTCGAACCAAAGCCTGGGTCCCGTTACACATATTTCATTGAGTTTTACTCTCTATCTCTCGAAGTATTGATTGCGCGTGTATTGATGCCAATCAAGCGTAAAATTGATGCAGCCTGGACTTACCTGGAAACATTGAACGCCTGGGGCTGGCATGGAGGTGTTAATTGGGTGTTTTCACAGATGACACTGCACCTGTGTATCGTTCGTGTGTTTATGTAATTAATTGGTTATCATTGGTAAATTGTAAACGAATTCACAGCTTATTTTGACATGAAACCGAGACCATAATTTTTAGAAAATATTTTATAGACGTTCGTTTCAAAAAGTTCCCATAGAATATGAACTTTTATTAGAGTGTAGAGCCCAGTATGACAAATATTGCACAAAAAATTCCTTTCTTGGGGACTGAATACCGATTAAGAAAAATCTGGTGAACATGGATGAAGGACCCGATCTTGAAAGCCGCGGAATAGCCAAACCGACAATTGCTATTCGGGTTTCATGTAATTATGAAAAAAGAACAAATAAATATTGAAACTTTAAGAATTCATTTTATTTATTTATTCGAAGTACGATCATTGTTGGTGATATAAAAGTAAATTACCTGTAAAATACGATTGAAAACGTGCAATTACTTTATCTACATAAACTTCCGGTATCTATAATACTAGAAGGTCGATGATCGGAACTGAAAATTCCGGATTTTATTTAATTTCTATCTCTCGAACCCTTCGATCTCTCGAACTTTTCTTGTGGTCCCTTGAACTTCGAGAGATCGAGAGTCACCTGTAATTATACATCTTACTTAAGGAATAACTGTCTTATTTTTTCGATTTCATGATGTGATCAATCGAATGGTTTGCGTGATAATTTGCATAAACGCCGAAAGTGTTTATGCGTAAAATTATCACGCAAGTCAATCGATTGATCATCGTCATGAAATTGAAAAATAAGACAGTTATTCCTTATATTTACATGCTTTGGATTCCGCTAATCCACGTGCTACAAGCCCCGCTTCTGTCTCTCTATTTGTCCCGCCCCTGATTTTTTAACCGTGTACAATACGTACGATACCATAGTACATTGGTGAGGAAACAAGCAAATTCAAAGAATTATTGTCCCTCGCTTTCGTTGTCTTTGTTGGTGAGATGTCATTTTTTATGACATATTATGTCTAATATGAACATCCTATCATATGTCATTTATTTAGAAATTATCACTGAAGTTTTTTTTAAATAAGATCATTCGTGAATTTCAAGGTCAAGGGGTAAAAAATCATAGCATGCTCGGAAATATCTTGTCACAGGTAATGCACATGTCAAATATGAAAGCCCTATCTCTTCTCAATATACGGAACAAGATGTGTTTGTGGAAAACACTGATGACCCCGTTGTGAAATATGAAATCCCTAGTTTTTTCCATTCAAAAGTTATGACCAAAATGAAAGTTTGGAATTTTTGTGTAAAAGTGGGTCAAACTCCAAGGGCAAGGTCAAAAGGTCAAATTTAGTGGTACCCAAAGAAAGGTCTTGTCACAAGAATACACATTTGATCTATGAAAGCCATACAGTGTAGCTCCACTAAATTAAAAGTTATGGGCAAGGTTAATTTTGAGACGGACGGACGGACAGATGGATAGACTGACAGACGAATGAGGTTTAATGTCCCCTCGCTTTTGCGAAAGCGGGGGACAATAAAGTGCATTAACTATTTGTAATTTCATCTCCGACAAAGACATTGGAAATGTAAATATATACGCATCATTGAAAAGATACTGAAAATTTGCTATTGAATATAGAAAATGGTTAAAAATCAATTTTAACAAATGAAGAGGTTGGCAAACATCACATTTAATTTCTTCCAGAGTAAATACTAATAATTAGATCAGGAACAAGGTTCTGTGACTTTTAGATAGGTGTGCTCTGGTCTTTCAGTGTTCTGGGGTTCAGTGACTTTTAGGTATGCGTGGTCAGGCCTTTCAGTGTTCTGGGGGTATGAACTTAATCCTTCTCATTCGGACCGGTTTCCGTAGAATTGGTTTGGCAAGGAAAAATACACTGTCAACTCTGTCCGAAAAAACTGTTCAGACAAAAATAGAAATTAAAAAAAAAAGAACGAAATACGGTTTAATATATTTTAAAATTTGCTTTATTTTTTTTTCTCTGAGAAATTCAGAAATATAAAGCTATGATAACTTTTCGCGGGTATGTTAATATATTGTTTCAGTTCTTTTTAAATATTATCCTTTCTTACGATAAAATCTCAAAATTTCAATGCAATACAAATAACAATTTTAAATGAGTTTTATTGATTTAATATTGATGATATATTTTTACAAACAAATTTCATTATTTCTTGACAAAAGAAGACACTCATGTATTATTGCGCACAAACTGACCTTTTGGAGGATCCATCTTAGTTAAATTACTGACGCTGGAACCTGTTAATTCAGGAGTAGTTCCTCCGAGAAGACAAATTAGTGCAAAAACTATAAAATGAATAAAAATTCTACCCATTTTGATCAAATTTAACCAGGTTTTTTTTTTACAGAAAAAAACGAGAGGAAAAACACGTTAAATATGTTTCCAATACGTAATATCGCGAATACCAATGAGTACCTCGCAGTTATCTAACTTACTACCGCTCTTTTGCGGGGGAGTCGAAAAAGGTCTAAATTTTGGGGGCAAATGACATTGTTTACAGTAGTGAAAATCGAATGATTCGAACAATTTAATGCCGAAAGCACAATGTTTTGCAAGATATTGAACTCCAAAAAGTAGATTGTGAAATAAGGAAAGTTTAGAATATTTTATCTGCTTTAAAATGTGACGATTTTCAATGAAAATTTAAAGAGGAGTCCGCTTAGTTAAAAATATCGTTAAAAATGTAACAATTTAGGATTGGCTCCTCTCAAAAATTTATTAGGCTAGTTCAGCAATTGTTTAACAAGGTATTCCACCAGGATTTTTTACTTATCTGTCCTTATAAATTCCACATTGATCGATCTTGAATTGTATTCAATAGCACTTTGCCCCCACCCAACAGACGTTTCCTACCTCCATCGCGAAAGAGTTCCGCTAAGTTAAGTAATCGCGATATCAAGTATTCATTCTCTGTGAAGTTCGTCATCGCATAAATCATTGATTGACGTCAAGGTACCGGGACATCCATTATCTGTGGAATAGCTCAAAATAAACAAAACCGTTGATTGCTTAAAACAATTTTAATTACTTATAAGTTTTTGCAGGTAAAACAATGGTTTGTGATCCATGATTAATTTGAATGATTTAATTTGTATGATTCAATGAAAAAATCGAGTGTCTCTTCAAATAGTGTATATTTTTGACACCTAAGATATATCTTGTCTTATTTTTTAGAACAAAACATTTACGAATACTGTGCATATGGAACTAAAATATGTTTACCAGCAACACGGAACCTCGATTTACATCTCCTTTGCAGGAGCGGTATTCATGACACAAGTTTCGATGCAAATGATGGGTTTTTGTCCTTGTGGTTGATAGTAATATAAGCATGCAAGTCACTCTAAAAAATAAGTCATCTTTCATTGTAATTCATATTCAAAAAAGGGATAAGGAATAAGTTTTGTAACTCATTTTGCCCTTTACCTATGAATGGTAATTCACTTTTATAAGGTTAGCATCAAGGTTACAAAATTAGAAACTTAAGAGCGGGCTATCTAAGAATCTAAAGCAAGTAAGTTTCAAATTCCCATAAGACTGTAAATGACAATTTCTATTCATGTAGGCCGACTACTTTATAATAACATCAAGAAGTAGATTTTTTTTCAAAGCTTTATACATTGTCAACCATTCCTGACGATCAATTAAAGTTCAGGCTGATGACGTAATAGGTAATTGGTTTTTTTGATATTTTTTTAAAAATGGAATTTGTTTATTTCCGTTGTTCTATGGTTGATACATTGATCACGTCAGCAAACATCTATAATATTTTTTGCGAAGTGGAAAATTGACTCACGTTTTTCATACCAATTGTTAGTCAAATATTTGCACACTTAAATATTACAAATAGGTTTTTTTTTCTTTTGACTTATCGTGACAAGGAGTTCTAGTGGTGTGACTGGCCGATGGGGAATGATTACTCCCCAATGGCAAATGATCCGAACTCTAATCCTTTAATAGGGGTTTGTGTGTTTGTTTCCAATTTGTTTATTTCAAATGACAGATTTTTGTGCTGTATGTTCATTTATTTTCCTAAGATACCCTAATCTGTCGTGCCATCATAAAGCATCAACTCAATTTTTGTTTTTAGAAAAAAGCCCATATTCCGATATGATCATCGTTAAGAAAAAAAATTAAATGTTAAACAGTGTACTTAGTATAATTCAATATAATTGCAAATGCTTTCTGAAGTTAAAGAGGTTAAAATGTAAGCAGATGTTACTATACATAAGCTAACACAAATAGTTCTGACTGTAGTTAGACTAGGATGAACCCTATATAAAAATTATAGAAAACACGTGTTGCCTTCAAAGCAACATTAAGGATATTCACCTCATTTCATAACGCACGTGCACACTAGTACTTTATATCCTACTCTCCATTGTCAGCAATATATTAGCTAGGATCGGGAATGTATTATTTTTTCAGCATATATTATAACTGTATTGAATATTACCCAATTGGAATATATACCATAAAAGTTACGCGAACGTTGATCTGAAAGGTGAAAAGATGTTGTTTGAATCATGTTAAAAACAAAAAAAAGAGAGCTTATGTAACTCATACTCATTTAAGGTGTTTGATGAAAAAATAGAACAATAAGTAATCAATTTTACAAATCTCGTGAACATATAGAATGTGAAAGGGCAAAAACATGGACCTCTAGAATACCAGCTGTGGGATCTGGAATATCAGCTGAGGGATCTGGAATATCAGCTGATGGATCTGGAATATCAGCTGAGGGATCTGGAATATCAGCTGTGGGATCTGGAATACCAGCTGTGGGATCTGGAATATCAGCTGTGGGATCTGGAATACCAGCTGTGGGATCTGAAATATCAGCTGAGGGATCTGAAATACCAGCTGAGGGATCTGGAATATCAGCTGTGGGATCTGGAATAACAGCTGTGGGATCTGGAATATCAGCTGTGGGAATTGGAATATCAGCTGTGGGATCTGGAATACCAGCTTTGGGATCTGGAATACCAGCTGAGGGATCTGGAATATCAGCTGTGGGATCTAGCGCTCAGGAAAGAAGCATTCCCTGTCGACATCCGATTCTGTGTGAGCACCATACATGTATATTTAGAGAACTAATCATTTAAGAAGTTTAACTTAATTTTATTCTTTAGGAAGGAGTGCCTTGAACAGGATTAATGCATTTTTATAGATGTTGCATTTTCAACCTGTTAAGTTGGACAGGAGATAACGGTTTTGGAGATAACGGTTTTTTTAAGGATACATGTAAAATGTTTCCATGCAGAGATAGTGCATACTTACGAAAAAAAATTGTACATAAACTATACGACAGGCAAAAACGATAGTGTTGTTCTTATTTTTTTTTTTTTTGGTCTTACCGCAACAAAAAGTTAAATCCTAACACGATTCTTAAAAGAAATTTGTCAGTCTTATCGAAGGCCCCTGAATAGGCATTCATTAAGACATTGTTCAGTGTAATCAGTTGTCGCCTTTTTATATTGGACAGACGAATGCGACATAGCTACTGTTAAACGCTCGGTAGCGACGACGTAATTCTGTGCTTCTTCCTCAGCAAGAGAAAAACTCGAACATTTGCACAGGTCAATGCAGTATACAAACTTAATACAATTTTTATGTTAACTGTTATAAAATGTACACAAAAGTAAGTCAAGACAAGAAGTTCAAACACGTGGTATCCATTCAATTCAGGTATCCATGACAGGAAAGCAGACAGGTATATTAGCAAATTTCGTAAGATATAGACCACTGCTGATATCGTCTATATTATCGAAACCTTGGGCTCACTGATTTTTGTTTATAAGGTTATCTATAACACGTTTTAATCTTTCCGCTAACACGAAAGCTATGATTTATAATCGGTATTTGTAAGACTAATTGGTCTATAATTTTCAAGCTTATCTATGGCATCTTTTTTATGTATAAGAGAAAGCACAGAGCATTTTTGTGTTTGTGATAATCCACCTTTTTCGAACGACGCTACTAAGGCATTGTAAAAATATCTATTAAAAACGTGTTTCCAAAACATTTTGTAAAACTCTACTGGTAAACCGTCGATTCCGAGAGATTTATTTTGTTTCATTCGATATACTGCTTCTGAACATTCTTTTAGAGACGGAAATTGATCGCAATTTATTTTTTCCTCCTCTGTAATTTTGTTAACGAAGTCAATTTTATTTAAATAGCTATCGATGTCATCTTTTGGAATATGTGCATTCGAGTACAAATTTTCATAAAATAAGCAAAGCTGATTTAAAATGTCGTCAGTTTTATTATAGATCTGGTCGTCTTTTCTTATTGTATTTATAACATTATGTGATTGATGTTTGTTTTCAAGCCTTAGAAAATAAGAGGTATTCTTTTCACCTTCATCAACCCATTTGGCCCTCGATCGTATTTGAGCACCTTTAGATTTATATTCATATAATTTGTCTAATTCGTTTTCTAGATCCCTTGTTATCTCCCCTTTTCTATGCATCAATGAAAGTGAAAGGTGGGTGATGAAAGTATCCGATTTATGTTTTTGTTTTATGAAATATTTTATAATGATTTCCAGTTTTTAAAGTTCAGTTTCAGTCAGAGAAGTAAATCAGATTATCTTATTAACATTGATATTGCTCGATGGCAAGGTATTTTATTGGATTGAAACAGATCGATTTGCCACCCGTCCATGCTTTAAACACTGACACATGGTACAAGATTACAATGTGGTAAAATAATAACCAACTTCATCGGCAGATTTTGAATGAATAAAAACTTACTAAGTGAAATAATATATGAAAAAAATGAGCTAATGTAAAAATAGGTATGATTTTCAACTTTATTCGGTCCATTTTATTCAAGGTCATTTGCCAATAAACATCCGTACACATGGTGGCCTATATTTAGTTACTTAGATCCCTTAGCCTATCTTTAGGGGATTTAAAAATGGGAATATCCATAATTATAATTCTTATAGTATGAGTATGCTTTTGTAACTTTGGGTTTGGTACATTTATCAGTTTATTTAAAATATCGAGTGATTTTTAAAAAATAATAATAAATAAATGTTCAAGGATAGGGTTACCCTAGCTGTGCCATACCAGTCTACCTTTTGTCCTAAAAACAGTAAATAAAAAATAAAAATACAGATTGAGAAGTAATAAAAGTTTGACAAATCTTTAGAAATGTTATTTATAGTTAGATTCACAAAGGGACATAACTCTAATTAAAGTATATAAATTTCAATCAAGGCCATTCAACTTTAACAAGGGTCTAAAGAGAGGCATGAAAGATATGCAGTTGCGACAAAGGCAGTAATCAATTGTGAAATAAAATAGTTTGAAGTAAAGTACATAACAAGTTTTGGTGCTTTTGAATGTAGCATTACAATGATGCATTTTATGATATGAATGAAACATCAAGTAAGATGTGTATTTGTTTAGACATATTTACAGTTGTACACATGCTATATGACAAAACTCAAGGTAAGTAAATATGAATGTTGACTAAAAAAGTAAATAGATTTTGAGTCAAAAAATTCAGTTGGATGGAAGCATTACAATCAACAATTCAGGCTGTAAAATCTGGGAGGCATACCCGGCATAGGTAACATGCACCAGAGTTGAATTGTACATTGTCTGTCAAATCCACATAATAATAATATATTAGGACCAGCAGCATCCTCGCCTATTCGGATATCACTTCTCTTAAGGGGCTTGATAGGGAAGGCAACTTCAGATTCAACAAGAACAATAACAATGTGGGTATAGTAATTTAGGACCTCAATGGTTCATTAGTAACAGTTGATATAAATAGGATTCCCCTAATTTTATTTTAATTAACTACATGTAATATCTAGCAAGGCTAGCTACTATTTTGCTGGTTAATATATATCAAAGGGTTCAGATTAAGTAAGATGGGGCGAAGGGCATGTTTCGCAATTTATATTCTGTGTTGTCATTTTGTTCAATGGGGTAGTTAAAATTATACATAAAGGAAATAAAAGAAGGTCATGCTGTTCATTCGTTGGAAGCCATCTCCAGTGTACATGAGCATAATCATGAATTTCTCTAACAGCGCCTTTACCTTAATTTAGAAGGTTTGATGATAACACAATATAAACACCTACATTTAAAGGGGCTGGGTGGTTGTGGCCATTTTTAGGCTATTTGGACCTCCTTTAGAAGAAGAGCTCAATCAAGATATAACTGATCAAATTTTAAAGCTAACATTTATGAAATTTGTCTTTGCCAAATAATAGTTGACAGCTTAAGATATCATATCCCAAAATTTAAATTATATCTGGTGGTTAATAATTGTTGACCCCCTAGCCTCCTTAAAGTCTTCTCACCCATTAACAGCATAAAGGCCTTGTATCTTATAAAGTTGTGTTTAGTAAATGAAAAGTTTTGTACCATCTTAAGACAATAAGTTAACATGAAAAATCAGGTAAACTTGTTTTACTAATTTATTATATATAGATTATTTCACAAATGTTGATTATTTACACAGAGATTAATTTCAGCATGGGCTTTTATTTCCTGACAGTGTTCTAAAAACATGGGTCTAGTCACTTGTTTAATATTTATACAAGAAGAGAACTTTGGGTATTGAAATACAATTCTACAAATAAAAGACTAAAAAAAGAAGTTTAATAATAATAATTTATAGGCTAATTGAAGCACTGTGAAATAAATAAATTGTCAAGAGTATTAGGAAATTAACATAATTAACATTTATTCCTTAGAGTTATCTTTCTCATTGGGGAAAGTGAACTTTAAAATAGGAATTGCAACTCAAATTTCCTGAACTTTTACCAATTTTACTCGTTATTCAATTTGGCATTGGGAAGAGGGACAATTCACAGAGTTCTTCAGGTGCTACACTGAGTCAATGCATATGCAGGCTCATTTGAACACAGCTCACAGTGCTGGTACTTTCTATGTATTTTCCTAATATGGCATACGCTGTATGAATGGTCGTGCAACAATAATAAATAAATCAATAAATAAATAAAATAGAAAGGGCTATAATTAGACTTCTAAGGTTCAAATTGGGGCTTTTTGTCAGTGTTGGTTTCTGCTGTGTCTCTAAGTTATTAAGATTTGCTATTTCACACAGATAAAAGTTGCTTTAGTTAAAATTCTATATTCACAGTTTTTAAACTCGCAAAGGGTAAATTGTTTAGGTAACTAGTTTTCTTTATCACTAATAAGCACTAAAGGCGAGATTACCTAACTACCTAACAGCGCGGGGATGGGGGTGGGGGGGAGGGGTGTTAACACATATTGTTCCACAGGCTAGGTTACAATCCAAACCATTTCCTACAATATTTTCTTTTTAATAGTATGTGCTTACTGTTGGAAATTAAGACACATATGCATATCTCAGGGGGCGTTTTCCCATTGAAAATATCAGTTCAAACCCAGGTGCCATTTGCTTGTTTATCTCTCATCTGAGCAGTTACATGTAGCATAATTATTTTATGTTACTTTACACATTTATCACATATGGGATTAAGATGCATTAGTCGGTGCATATATATGTACATGCAGTTTACATCCATGCATTAGCTAGTGGGTACAAATACAGCTTAGCTAAGGGATACAAATACAAATCCACATGTGTGTAGGAGTTACAAGATTCATAGTATTAAGATTAGATAAAATTCTCCAGCATTTTAGGGTATTAGATATAGGTTAGGTTTCCACTGACTAAGCATATTAATTTTTATGCTCTTTATCATATATCCATTTTCTACAGCCTTAAAAATATTTTGAAGTCTATTATTTAAATAACCTATTCCATAACATATTTTTGCGGGGGGGGGGGGGTGAGCTTTAGGTGTGAAAAGATCATGCATTTTTGATAGAGCATCAGCTGGGAAGGGGTTTAGAATAAAGGATTTAGTCATGTGTGCCTTCAGTGTCTGCTCCAGTCCAACTACTTTTACAAATGAGCTGTAAATACAAATACAGTCCTCCATTGTGTGTCTTGGTTTGAAAGGTACTTATTATATACAAGATTTAATCAAATTTAAATGATGCTTTGAAGAGTTCGCTTTCAAAATGAGTGGTACATGTATATAAAACATCATTCCCTCAAAATGGCAAAAAACATAATTTACCAAATATCAAAAAACGTGTTCTGCAGTTTACAAATTAGGCACGTGAACACTTTTAAAATTATTGTCAACAATACAGGAATAGCATAATCATGCTGAAAGGGAAAGGGGGGAGGTTAAAGAGTAAAGGTGCTCATTCATCTTGTTTCTAATCTCTGCATGAAAGTATTTTATCACCTAAAAAATAATTAAATAAGAAATAAAATTCAAATTTATAAACAAATAAATAAAAAGGGGGGATCTAAATAAAACGTATTTTCTACATAATTTTCTTACATTAGTCCAGGTAATAGTTCTCTCTTGCCAGTTGGCTATTAATAATGGAATCTGAGACCCAAAGCAATATACTAGTAACTTGAAAGATATAAATTCAGGAGGGGGACGTTAGGCCCAATTAATTGAAGGGAGACCAGAATTATTTTAATGCAGGATAGTTCTACAGTGGGTTGGCAATGAGAGAGAGTGATGTTCACGATGGATGGGTTGCTGAGGGTTTTGAGTAGGCTAGGAGTCCATGGTGGGTGGTTAAATTGTAGTTGCCTACCCCCACCAGGTGGCGGTGGGCACCTACGGTGCCCATGTGGCGAAATCGTCACCTTCAATTTAACCATTGAACTGTTGATTTTGTTGACTTTTTGTGGTTGATGTTGATATATGTGATGGTTGATGTTGATATATGTGATGTTGACTTTGAAAATTATATCTTATACAATTTAAAGCTAAAGCAAAATAATATAATTATAAAAGATAATTTGTGTTGAAATGTGTCCGTAGCACGAATGAGGTCAACCCAGCGTGCTACTTTTCCCGTCAGGGAGGGCACAACTTATGTTGATGTTGGGGGTATGCCATTTTGCCGGCTGCCCCACTGTTGTGTAGACCACTGTGGACAATACCTGCCAACTCGAATAAAACATTAAACTAAAATACGTAGCATTTGTTTATTATATACATAGGTCTTTGATAATACCGCATATTTGAGTTCATCTCACAATATGCGCCGTTATCAAAGCTCTATCCTTTTATTATATGTCATCATTCACCTCCTTTTTGTGGAAAAAACTAATAAATGTGATAAGCCGGAATTTATTTATCCATCCATACAGTGTCGGTAATTAGTCACTAGGTTTACGGGTTATCTCCCCTTTTCTATGCATCAATGAAAGTGAAAGGTGGGTGATGAAAGTATCCGATTTATGTTTTTGTTTTATGAAATACCCTCCCACCTCAACCCCTTGAGCTAGGTGTTAAGTATATACCCTTTCTACTTTTGTTTGTTTAAATAACGTTTTTCATTGTTTTACATCATTTGGTTATACCAAATTTATTAGAGTTGTGCAAATGTTACTGAGAATCTTTTTCTGCTGTGGGTTTTTGTTTTTGTCTTTTCAGATATTAGAGATTTCGTTGAAGGAGACTAACGATGCTGATCTGAATTGCCTGCTATTTCCGTATTCTGGGACCTTTGGAATTTCCGTATTCTGGGACCTTAGGAATGATCTCTGGCCGAATACCATGCATGACAAGGGTCAATTTGGCGAATCATCCATTCGAGGAGTTCGGGGAAAGACAGTAAACTATACTTCACAGTGGTCGTGTTTGCGAAATCGTCACCTTCAATTTAACCATTGCACTGTTGATTTTGTTGACTTTTTGTGGTTGATGTTGATATATGTGATGGTTGATGTTGATATATGTGATGTTGACTTTGAAAATTATATCTTATACAATTTAAAGCTAAAGCAAAATAATATAATTATAAAAGATAATTTGTGTTGAAATGTGTCCGTAGCACGAATGAGGTCAACCCAGCGTGCTACTTTTCCCGTCAGGGAGGGCACAACTTATGTTGATGTTGGGGGTATGCCATTTTGCCGGCTGCCCCACTGTTGTGTAGACCACTGTGGACAATACCTGCCAACTCGAATAAAACATTAAACTAAAATACGTAGCATTTGTTTATTATATACATAGGTCTTTGATAATTTGTCTAATTCGTTTTCTAGATCCCTTTTTTGAATCATGTTGATTTGTGTATAGTGACTATTTTCTATCCTCTCGATATCTTTTTCAATATTTTGAATTCTACTTTTCAAAGATTTATTTTTTTGGGTGCAGAATTTAATACTTATTTTCTTTATGTGATGTTTTATCAATTCCCATTTAGTGTGAGCATTATTTTCATTTTCTATATCTTTGGGAAGTTGGGTAAAAAAATCATTTATCAAGGAACAATAATTGGGGTCTTGTAGAACAGAAGTATTTAATTTCCAATATCATTTTCCCCTATCGTTATGTGAAACGGAACATTTAAAAATTAAAGAGAGATGATCGCTCATTCTATTTTTAGATACACTCGGTGCTTTACGTAATTTACGTAAAGCACCAAGTGTATCTAAAAATAGAATGAGCGATCATCTCTCTTTGATTTAAATATATATTCTCAGGAGTAAAACAAAAATCCTTACTAATAAATACATAATCTATTCTACTTTTAGGCAAGTTGTTACCGTCACACCACGTTAGACCTGCTTTATCTGATTTTAAATCCGACCACAAATCATATATATCGAATCTCTGTATTAAATCTTTAACAACTTTCACGCTTCTATCCTTTTCATTACAGATTTTACAGTTAAGGTCTCCAACAAGTATAATATTTTCATCATTTAATGTGTACTGAGAAATCCATTTCATAACTTTTTTAAAGAATTCTTCTCTATAATTTTCTAAATTCGGAGCATATACATTAACAAGAGAGATAACTCTTTTCTTATATTCAATATTCAACAGTAAAATTCAACTATCAGCAGATCTATGAACATTAAGAATTTTAAACGGAAAATTTTTACTAAATAGTATTGAGACACCTTTACTATGTGACGAATCTGAAAAATTGTGATAAGAGGAACTAAGCCACCTTGAGTCATAAATGTTAATCCTATCTTGAACAAAATGTGTTTCTTGTAAAAATATAATATCACAATTAATATTATTGAGTCAATCAAATAATATTAATCTTTTGTCATAATTAGTCAAACCTCTACAGTTAAATGAACAGAGTTTGATATTTGCCATTGTCTAAAGATTTACCTCTTAAGGTAGTTGTCTAGGCCCTGTTGACTTTCTTTGTTGGTGGAGCCTGACCTCAGGCTCTTGGGACGAGACCATGCTTTGCCTGGAGCTTTACGTAGCTTTTCTGCGAGCTTAATGATGATCTTTCCCATAATATTTTGACCTGGCTACGCCACCGATTTTGTGTGAAGGGTTTGAACGGCGGTTAATCCAGCGCCCCAGTATTGATCATACACAGAATGGGCAAAGAGCGCATCTGCAGTGGAGGAAGTAAGGAGATCTTTCATTTCATTACACTGTTGTAATTTTTCTGCTATAATTTCCTCCATGACGGAAGGGGCATTCTGTAGCCATGAATCTGGTGCACGAATAGCTTTTCCAATAAACTTGCTCTCAAGAGGGGATTTAGCCTGGCGAATACGTTCTGCTGCCACAAGATCACCAGAGCGCATTGCCTTGGTGAGTTGAAAAGCCTGCTCCGCTGACTTGAAATGCTCCCCAAAGACCTTCAGGTCACAGGGGTAGAAGTTGGAAAGGATGTTTTGCTCCCCATCGAAAGCAACCACTTTGGAGTTGTTTTGAGTGAACTGAGGACAAATCTCATCGCCTGGTTTATGGCCCTTGTTTTTACAGGCTGAGCACCGGGGTCCATTTTGGCACGCCTTGAAGAAATGCCCGGTCTCCCAGCAATTTGTGCAGGTGGGGGGCGGTTTTTCAATGGTTTGTCCGCGATGGAATATCTTGCATTTGAGACCTGCACAATAACTGAAGCGTTTGCGGGCTTTGTTTGGTCTCAAAGGTTCAATATATACAAATCTTTTGCCGTCGAGAACACTTGTCATTTTGTTGTTATTAGGGTTCCTAATTTTTTCATATTTGAGGTCACTTTTTGGATTGACCCCAAGCTTATTAAGCATCTCATAGATAGCAGAGTCATCGACAGATAGCGGAACACGGCTCACATTGGGCTCACGCTTGGCGATACAGATCGACAGGGTATGCTCCCAGGCATCTGATTCCACCTATGGAATTCCAGGGTATGTGCCTCTTCACAGATTCGAATTATTTGAAGATGTTCGAAATCAATCATTGTTCTTTCCTTCTTCAAAGGACAGTTTTCCTCTTATCTTGCAACTCATGACATATTTCGATAATTTGTAATTCTAATTTTTTCTCCTTAATTCTTATCAATTGAAATGAATGCGGTATGTTTTATTTCATCATTTGTTTTCTCACTTCTGTTATGGTAGAATGGGTGACTTGATGAACCCCGGTCAAACTAATGAGATGTAAATGATAGAAAAAAAGCGTAGAAAAAAAAATTTATCAGCTGTAAAAAGTAAAGCTTCAAAATTTAGTGTCGGCTGCCTCATATTTCAATTCTTTCTTAAAATTAAACTTTTGAATAAACTTTTAAAATATATTCTAAGTTCTTATTAGCTGCTGTCATCAACAGATATAATATTTACAATTAATTACAACAATACCTTGACATTTGAAATAACATTAATATATGTGCATACATGTATGCACCTGTACTACTTGACCATGTATGTTTTGTAGAGATTGAATTTCTTTGAAAGCGAAAATGATTCATTCGAGAAATCGAACAGACTTTTTGTACGCTCATTTTAAAATAATCAGATAAGGGAATGTGGATGAACGTTAATTTTGTACATTATACCTCTGCGAAAGATTCAGTGTGTATTTTACTTCGATCTGCAAAAGATTCACTTTCTCCACAGAAGTATTTTACTCAGCGCCATTAATGTGCTGCAGATTTTTACGTTTTTTACAACTTGGTGAAGTTGCCAATAATTGCATGTCGAATTCTTTTAAAAACTGCTTATTTGAGGTAAACAAAGTTTATGATAAACATCCCGTTTGTAGCTGAGACCTAAATAAGTCTGACTTACATTTTCCCAATATCAGTGAAGAACTCGTGTATATACTAGAAAGTGAGGGTAATGTTCGATTTATCATTTTATATAAGTCATAAAACGTAGGTGTGTGATTGTACATTTAACCTTTGAATGAAATACTAATAAGTTCAAAATTAGAATAAATCTTATCTTTATCTATGACTCTCATATCAGAAAGTCCCTAGCCTACCGAATTACTCTTTATAAAAAGTTAGTCCACGGAATTCCCTTTGAGTTGCTTTGTAGGAGTAAAATGTAATTATATATGCATGTACATGTACATACTGACAAATTACAAAAAGAATTGGCCTTTTTTAATTGTAATTTATAGCATGTGTAACTTGATGAGGAATCTGATATGAGTGCCACATCAAATTTTTCTGTCAGATTATATATCATTTTACAGTTGCAGAGCAGAGACTTGCAATTTAATAAAAAACAAAAACGATATACTGAGTAGCTGTTTTATGATCCATTAAATTTAAATTAATTTTTACTGTCATGGATAAAAGGTTTAAGAACCTCTAGATCAATAAATATAACAAAGTTTTCTTTTATCTGGAAATTTCTTGGCGATGTTATTTCTTTAGGAAAAGTTTCATGGCATATATTTGCTCTTTGGAGTTCGTTGAAATGCCTTTACATTCATTGTGTTTTCATATAAAACACGGAATTTCATTTCATAATTCGAAAAAAGACTTTCAGCGATTCCTTGAATGAATCTAGTGGACGTTTGCGAAGAGCGCTGACTTTTACAGTTGATGACGTACTTTTGCATAAGGACAATGTATTGAAGCTATCTTACAATATAAGCATTTGGCTCAACATTTCATTCAACGGTTATTTCCATGCATGCCCTTGAACAAAAGCAACAGTCAACTAACCCTCAACTCCCGACCTTCACATGTTAGTGTCCCTAACACCATACATATGATCACTTTAAAAAAATTCACGTCTGTTAGCAATTCTGTACCTCCGTACATGATACAAGTTTAAATGTCAAAGTATACCATCAATTGTAAAAATCATTGCATTTTCAAAAGTCCACTAGGCCATTCTTTTCACAGTTAATTGTCAACGGATTTTCCGTTATTTCCCGATCATGACATAGAGCACACGGTGGCTGTGACTGGTCTACAGGGATACTCACTCCTCCATGGCACATGATCCCACCTTTGATGTTTTGGAAATTCGTGTTTGCACGGCTCCTATTTTCTATTGTTTAATGGACTTTTGATCTTCAATACTGTTCGTTATCCCAATCCCGCTGTATTCCCTGCTTTTTATATCTTCATATCTTATATAATTCATGTAAGAGTTAAATAAAATATTTGCTAGTGATGATAATTTCCTGCATTTAATTATTGCACTGTACTTAGCAAAACATTAATAAGATGCTTAGCGTAATCATGCTTGAAATGTCCTTGACAATATGTGTATGGGAATGAACTTAAATAACAGCAACTAAGAAATGTATCTTTAATATAGATAAGATAAGATAAGATAATTTTATTTCCAATTTTGGGCCCAGAAGGCATAAAGGTTTCTTACAATGACAAGATAGAAAGTTCTAAAAGAAAGGTTATAGTAAACATATACAAACATAAACACACATACACACACATGTATATATCTGATATAATATTACAAGTAACTGGACATGTAGATGCAGCAGTTGGGGTTATCAAATTGTTAATTAACATGCAATCAAAATCAATATTATCAATATACATATATCCCAGTTTACAAATAAATATGTGTCTATAACATTATTTATGAAAACTCATGGCATTATGCCTTATTTTGAAGGCTTTGACAAGATATTCACTTAGCTTTGTAATAATTAGATTATCTTCATTAGACATTAACCAGAGAAATTTGTCTCCTTTTGATAATAATATGAAATTTTTGTTTAGTAATGAGATATCACGAAAAAGTTTATATCTTTCTCCTCAGTATATAATGGGCATTCAGTAAGAAAATGATATTCATCTTCTATATTGTTTTGGTTACACATTAAACATATTCTTTTGTTTCTACGAGGATTCTTTGACCAGCATTATTTTTTACAGATTCATATCTGCCTTTTTCAATTCTTAGGTCATGAGCACTTATTCTAAATCTGCAAATGGATTTTCTTATTTCATGAGATTTAATGTACATATATTTTTCCATTATAAAATTTTCTTTAAACATAAAATAAGTAGTAAGTTTTCCAGATTCCAGTCCCTCTTCACGTTTCATTTTCCAATATTGTAGGAAGTGTTTTTTCAAATGTTTCTTAACTTGTTTTTTTAAAAATGTGTTTTTGTATGTTTTACATTCTGGTAATGAGAGATTAATTTTCTTACTATAATAAATTACATTTTTGTACCAGCAGTTAATATTGCCTTGATTAAGGTTAATATTTTCTGTATATGCTTTATGTAACAGGGAAGATTCTGGACTTGATTGCAACCTATGCCAGTATAATAAGATGTTTTGAATAATTGAAAAATACATAGGGTATCTTCCCAGTTCAGAAATTATTGCAATATTAGTACTTTTCTTCCCAGCTTCCAATAGATATTTACAAAATTTGATATTTAAGCTTTCTGCCTCCCACTCTTTAAAAATATCGTATAAATGTTTGTTTTTATCTTGTATGCGTGCTGTAAGGGTTCCCCAAATTTCACAGCCATATAATGCAACAGGCTTTATCATGTGATCAAAAAGATGTAGGAGTGTTTTGATGGGAGGATGAACAGCTTTTAGGTCTTTGTATAATTTGAAATAATCTTTAATATATTTTAGAACCAGAATGAAGAAATATCAATTCATGCAAACTCGCCCATCATAATTACCTTTACCTTCAATTAAAGAAATCATCATGTAGCAAAGCGTGAATATTTAAGTTTTTAACGACAAAAAGAAAAAAACATGATAAATACAAGTTGACTCTAATAAATCTAATGTATTGTATTATATTTATCTGATTTATTTGGACTCTGTAGATCACGTAGAATACACGCATTATACGACACAGTACTCATTGTTATCTTCATTATACCCCCCGCTTGAAAAGCGGGAGGGTATATAGTAATCGTTAATTCCGTCCGTCTATACGTCTTTCCGTCCGTCCGTCTGTTACGCTTTGGGGTACCCATCTCTTATCCGCAACTCCTCTCATACCACTGAATAAAATTTGATGAAACTTTCACAGAATCTTTATTACATATTGCCATTGTGCACCTCCTATTTTACTTTTTGATCTGACACATATTTATGGTTTCCCACAACAAAACATGGACACTTCCATTATAGTCATATGGGAGGCGGGGGTATCATTTAGTGAGCTCATTGCTCACAGTACCTCTAGTTTATTTAGTTTCTCTTTTTACCATGTGTGATTAACCTTCAATCAAAATTTCCCAATACCCCAAGGAAAGAAATTAAAAATGAATAATATTCATTCATATTGCCGAATGCTATTCAAAACTTAAGAACTTTTTTTTCTAAAAGTCTCATTTCTAAGACTAACAGTGTTCTTTGTCAGCTTACTCCAATTTCCAAAGAAAGCTTGTCAAAGAGTCCACATTTTTCATTCAAAGGAAGACTTATTTTCGTTTAGGTTCCACACGGCAACATGCTATTGATCTCCCTTTACATAGTGCTGGCAGTCTTCTACAAAGCCGCCCCCTCCGTGAAGTTGCTCGGCTAGTGGAATTCCGTGGAATTGCTCCAATAGTGGAAAAAAGTCCTCCTATTCTACTTCCTTCGCCAGGACCTTAAGTGACAAGAATAATATTCCATATTTTATTTTTCATTTTTACAATAAATTCAGTCAGTTTTCTCCTGATCAAATTCTTTTGATATATTAAAAGATATAAAAACGTAATGCAAACAAATTCAAGTTTTAAACATTATCCTTAATAACAGAAAAAGTAAAATTTTCCGGTACCTTTTGGATTTTGAGGGTATATAACTGCAGTCTGTTGATTCTGCACTTGCCCAAATTGTCCCTCACAGAAGCATAAAGTCAGAACAAAAACGAAAACTAAAACCCCAATATTCTCCATGTGTACTTTCCTTAGTTTCAATCTCAATTTGACAAATTGTGCAAGATTCCAGCAATTTAAATACATGTACATCTGTGCACTCACCAGGGGAATATTTTGACAATTCTGAAAATTCTATATGTCATTTGTCATCCCTCGCTGAATTGAAGAGATGAATTGACTTTCAGGGCGAGTAACACCGTCATTGTAAGTTTTTTTTCCATCGTGCCTCATTCAACTTTGTTTATATAATCTTTTTTTTTCCATACATGAATTTAAATAGTTTTTAGAAGTTACCTAGAAAATCATGCATATTTCAAATTTTAGAAAAAATATAAATTTTCGAATACACATGTTCTGTTAAAGTAAATTTTTATCCCGTCTGGCAAATCAAATATTTTCTTTGAAATTATTCATTACAAAATCTTGTTTTATGTCGGATTGGTGTTTTATACGCAGAAACTATACTTCCTGGTATAGGAACACATGTTCCTTAACCTAAAAAAAAGAAGTTTGGATAAAGAAATGGTACAGAAAATACTTGATGGAGAGAATTAAGTATAACTTCAAACGTTAAAACAACAGATACATTCGATATTCAGAGTCTCATTAAAAATTCACTTGGAAAGAGCCTTGGAGAAGTACTCTCCCCATTCCACTGGTGATTATAATATTATTATCAAATTATCAAAAATCACATTGCAAAGAAGTTTGAACTTTATTGTGCCCTAAAAACTTTAAAAGTTATGAAATTGGTTTTAACAATAGTTGAGTAGTTGAATATGATAAATCATTATGGCATGAAGTAGGACCTTTCTGGAAATATGACGTCATTAAGTTGGTACATTTCTAAGTTTAATGCAGAAAACCTCAAAATGACTCATTTCTGTCCCAATTTTCCTTTCGAAAATAGTGTCTGCCACCGTCGCCCATTTTAATATTTGGATATATTATGTAAACTGCTGTGAAAAATCACATATCTCAAAATCTTTTTGGGCGACGGTGGCAGAGTATGTTTTCTGAAAGAAAATATCATTGAAAATTTATGTCTTCTGCAACTTTTCAAGAAAATACGCGAAAATGCACAAGGTAATGTCGTCACAATTAGCATGCAGAAGGAAACGATTTGTGTATTCTTACGACAGAGAATTCCCATGATTCAGAAAGAAAGAATTTTGATATCTTAAATCACTTTCATATAGGGAATAATTTGTATTGAAACTGCACCTTGTTCTTTAATAAAAATAATACCGGTACAATGATTTTTATGTTTCATTATACTATACTGGCTTGGTCCATCGTTAACTGAATTGTAATTAAATTTCAATTAAATTCTGACTGTCAGTCTTATTTTTTTTAACACTCCTAGATCCATCAATACCTTTAGTCTATTAAAACCTAAATATAACTAGGCGTCTTCTTAACAGAAAAGTTTGCAAGTTCTTTTCGATGTGTTTTCTTTTGGGAAAGATTTGTGACATACGATATATGTATGTGTACTTTTTGTTGTTTTTTCTTAAAATAGCAAAATAAAATAAAAAATTTTAATGATTGGGGTTTTTAAAAACAGACTTTTAATTACTTCTGATTTCGAAAAGACTTTCTGTGATTGCTGTATAGATCCTGCTTTCCCTGGGCCCCTGTTCATTATCTTTATATTTTATTAGTATAGTAAAAAAAAAAGATATTTGCTTGAAAAAATCTTCCTGCAATTGTCGCTCTACCCTTAACTACAACACAAATGAAACAGATTTATATTCATTTCTCAAAATCTCCTAGATAATTTTATGTGTGTGGGAGTGAAACTTAAATCACAGTAGTTAGAAATGTATATATCTGACGTGCAGAATTGAAAACCAGATTGGAAAAATATAGATATATGCAAAACTCGATGTTATAATTTTTACTTTTAGTTCAAAGAAACATGTGTTTGGCAAAGTAAATATGAACAAATAAGTTTTAACAACAAAAATAACAACAAATAGGAATAATTATGGTAAATTAAAGGTAGACTCTAATAAACAAATGCACATATATATAAATGACCGATGCGTTCTTGTTACATACATGTATTATTAAACATACTGGTATTCACTAAGTTTTTCCCATGTGTGATTTGCCTTAAACCATAATTTCCAAATGCCCCAAGAAAAAAACCCCGTGAAAATAAATATTCATTCATAATGTCCATTGTCTGCAACCAAGTTATGCAAAATTAAACCATCGAATTTTATTAAACATGATTGTCACAACACGAAATCTATATGATGTCATTCACAGGAAGCTGGATTTCTGTCTAGGTTTCACACAACAGCAGGCTATTGATCTTCATTAACATAATAAAGGTCGTATTCTGCACAGCCACCACCTCCGTCGAACTGCACCGCCAGCGGAATATAGCCCACCTGTTCTACTTGATCTGCTATCATCTAAGGAGACAAAAATAATATTCCAGAGTATATATATTTTTTTAATCAATGATAAATTCAGTTATTTCTATCCCGGTACGACTCTTTTTATATCTAAATGATATGAAGACGTACAGCAAACTATTTCCTAATTTTTAGACATTTCCTTGAAATCAGAAAACGAGCACTTACCTTTTAAGTTTAGAGGTTTATCAACTGCGATCTGTTCACGTATATCACTGGGCAAAATCATATTTCTCAAGTTTAGTTGATCAACATCGACATCTTGCATATGTCCAAGATTTTGTCTAAAATCTCGCATTTGTCCGAGATCTTGAACTTGTCCGATTTGTCCCTCACAGAAACATAAAGTCATGATAAAACCCAAAACTAAAGTCAAAATCTTCATGTTTACTATGTTAAGTTTCAATCTCAGTTTGACAAAATGTGCAAGATTCCAGCAATTTATACATGTATATGTACTCGTGGTAAGTGTTATTTTGACAATCCTGAAAATTCTAACGGTCATTTGTCATCCTTCGGTATTCCTATGAACTTAACGGAAGAAATAATTAACCTAGATGACAGGGAAAACGTCACTGTAAGTGTTTATTTCCATTCTTACTCATCCATTCATCCCATTTCAGTCCGATTTACTCATGCGTCAATATGATTTTTTTTGTGTCTAAGGGTTAAACATCAAACGTATTTGCAGCGAAAAAAATGTTGACTTGCAGTGTTTGAAAAAGTAATATTCTGTGAAGCTAAATTTTATCTTGCTAATAAATAATCCATTTTAATCAAGTATTACACAATCTTGTTTCATGTCGAATTGACCTTTTACAAGTGGTAGCGGTACTTGGTTTGACATGTGTAATTAGGAACAAATGTTTTGTTCAGATAAATGTGAAAGTATAGGAACAGCTAAAACTGAAGAAATTAAGATGAAGAAATGGCGGAGAAAAAGTTGATAGAGAGAATTAAGTACATGTATATAATTAAATTCAAACCTCAAATGTAACAGTAACTATCCATATTCAAGATCTCTCTCAAAAGACACTTAATGAAAAAGGTGAAGTAATTAACAAACAGTAATCAATCTCAAAATATATCTACAAAAATAAACGTGTCACTTTATAAATCTGTGAAAGTACATAAAAGTTTCAGTAGTGCCTTGGAGGAGTAGCATCCCTTGTCGAATGGTGATTATATTTTTATACTTGGTACAAAATTGAATTTTTATTGAAATAGCTGAGCGTATTTGATTTTTTCATAAGCATACGATGAAGTTGTGAAATAATTTCAAGTAAGTTTAACAAGATAGAGTCAGAGTATTTAATTGAATATTAAGTGTAATAATCAATCTGCTTTTCTTCAAAACCAACGCAGTGGCAGTTAGTATACCACATAATGAGAAATAAATCACTTTGAAATTGCAACTACCTTGTACGTTTCTATTAGACAGGATGTTAGCTTGTTATATGTTGAAGGTATGATTGCGTCTTCGGAATTTCCAAGAATCTTATTAATGCGTTAGGAATAAATATTTGAAGTACAAATTATTTATCAATATTTTTGTAACAAGCAAATAAATAATGAATAAATATTTCATCTTGTTATTATCAAAAATTGCATTTAAACATAAACAAAAAACATTTATATGAAAGAAAACATACAATACAAGCCAAGCTGGATTTCAGGAAGAGCTTTTGGATTTTTTATGATGCCTTTTGAAATAGTTTACTTTAAAGTAATTTATCTATTGACTTTTCGTAAACTAAGCAGATAAAATTTGATATTTCGCAAAGATAAGTACATAATTTCAAGTTGTTTAACCATAATACTCCCTTTATGATATATTTTGTCATTTAAAAGTACTAGGGAATAAAGTTGAAGGATATCCAGAAGTCTCTGTCGAGACTGTAGCTCTACTGGTTTATATTTAAGAAAAAGAAAAGTGGCACTTCGACTTTGACCTTTAATTAGAACTTTGAGTCTCTCTTCGAAGAAAAATTGCAATCAGACTAAAACTGTAGGAGGGGTAGGCTTTAAGAGGAATTTTTAAATCTATGTAATTATCAAGATAAATTTCATGAATTCATTGTACATGTATAACATGTAGTATCAGGAATAAAATTGTGAGCTTTGTTTAGCAATATAAATGCATGCCAAAATTGTTGCGAGTGGAATTCAGTGAAGATGTAGCTGCTTAAAGACACATTCATGCTAATTGAATTTTTTTATGTGTGATGAGCCTAGGCATTGTCTAAAAATTCCATCTGAACAAAGACAATGACTTCAAAATAAAATAAATCCATTTTCTTAATTGCTTTTCAGCAAATATATACAAAGATACACAGACAAATCCTCGCTCTCACACAAAACCCATCAAAAACGTCACCCATCCTCACACAAATACAAAAGAAGGTACATGTATATTCTGAAGTCTCTGGTCTTAAATGCACAATTTTAAAGGCATATTGGACTTTTATCCATTCATTTCAATTTTTTACAAGATTCAAACAACACTTGATTAAAAAAAATGTCACTTTATAGGAAACTGAAATTCTGCAAAGATTTTTGAATACACAAGAACGCAGTTTCTCAACACAATGTCATATCTCTCCTTATACAAGGCCATAGTCGTCTCCTCCTCTGCATGCGTGATATCCCTCCGGCAGCTGAATATATCCCGCCTATTCTGCTTGATTTGTCAGCATCTAATATAATACGAGAAAAATTTGATATATTCTTAATCTGCATGATTTATCCTTTTCTCCCGTACCGATTTATCTGATTTAATACATATATTAGTATTTTTGAGTGAAAGATTTTGTCGTCTATGTCAGTGTGTATATACATTTTTAATCCGAAATAAACATTTGAAGTAAAAAATTAAAAATAAGCAAACAAACCCTGTAAATCTGGTTTTTCAAGTTTCTTAGCTTCTTTTTGTTCCACATTGTTAGTCAATCGTTGTCGTTCTAAACCGATATCTTGCATTTGCTTGAAATCTTTTTCAAGGTCCTGCATTGGTCCACGATCTTGCATAGGACCACGGTCTTGTATAGGTCCAAACTCTTCCATTCTTCCGAGATCTTCCATTTGACCGAAATCTTGACTGTGTTCGAATTGTCCATCACTGAAGCATAAAATCGTGACGAAAATAAAAGCTAAAGTCAATACACAGTTCATTTTTGTTATGTTCATTGATAAACTTTAAATCTGAGAAGCTGTGCATGCTTCACTCTATTTATACTAGTGAGTGATATTTTTGTTGATTTTTACAATCCTTAAAACTCGGTTAAATTTATCTTCCTATGTATTATTATGGAGTGTGCGGAAAAAATAATGTAGCTCTTAGGATAGGAAACACCGTCATTGTAGTTGTTTATTTCCGCTTTTTGCCTCTTTATTACTTACTCTGTATATACTATTGCTAATTTCACCTGACCTATCAATAAGTGCAGTATTTGGACATTTTAACTTATTTATTACGAGTGTTATACGTCACCTCAGATAATGACTCTATTATGGTGGACGCCAAAAACCAAAATTTTCGAAAGTCAAACTTACGGTTCATTAATGACATGAATGACTATTATTGATTTGCTAAGTTGAAGTGTCTTTTTTGTCCAATTTTGCCCCGCAAGCTATGCTATAATAATTGTTTGTATTTTCCTAATAAAATACTTTTCTTTTAGAAATCATTAAGGTTGAAGCAATATTTTATATGAGTGAGCAGAGGGTTTATGAACCTTAAATAAACTTCATTCTAGTATACATATATTTGATGTAAATTCAGTCTGATATTTTATGAAAGATGTATGCAATTTACACACGTAACGAGGGATACTTTTGCTACCAGATTAAGATTAAGATTGTGTCATTTATTGTCCTTCAGATGTAATACTACAAAAGGTGCGGAAGAACAGTTCATTCAAAAGACGCGGAACACCGTCATAGCAATTGTTTACTTCCGGTGTTACTCACTGCATTCATTCTCACTTATAGTAACATCCATATGATGAAATTCAACTTTCAATATTACTTCAATATCCCAAATATGAAATACATGTGTTTATTCATAAAAGGTGTCCAACAATTTTAATGAACAGCTGGTGAGAATAAAAATATGCTGTCTAGAATTCAAAAGGTCTTTATATACGAGGGCTGTTCGGAAATTATTGAGACAATTACATTTACTCCATAAAGGACGGAGATAATTTTATGAAAATTCATCAACATCTTATAAAGAACGAATAAAACACTTATGCAAAATTTCTAATTCCTATGATAATAAGAAAAATTTAGGTGAAATGATAAACATGCATATGTCTATCGACCCGGGGCAGCATCACTTCGTCATTTAACGTCACGACAGCCGGTGTAACGTTGAATTTTGACCCGGGGGTCATTTTTCAACGTTGAATATTGAGACGTAATATGTTGAATTTAGACCCTAGTCCGTTGAAAACTGAGCAGGGTCGTGGAATTCTGATCATGAAACCGGTTCTAAATTCAACAGCATAAAAACACATATTTATAAATGACTTGGTTTTCACAACTGTGATTTAATCCATGGGCGTCGGGAAGGGGATGCTTAGCCCCCCCCCCCCCCCCACTTTTTTGCAAAGACAGACATAATTAATATAGACATTGAAAAAAGTGAAATTGGTTTAGCCCTCCCCCTTTCAACAGGCACGTTACAGTGTAGTCAAAGAAAGAAGAGTAAGTGGTAGTTCTTGATAAAAAAAAAAAATCGGATCCCCCCCCCCCCCCCCGAAATAGGATTTCGGGTTTGGACTACTAGTTTTGTCAATGGACAAATTTTCTTTTCTTTTTTTGTCAATTATTTTTAAAATTTGATTTTTTAAAATTCTTTTTCAATTATCCCCCCGCACTTTCAATTTGCTCCCGACACCAATGTAATCAATAAACAAAAAAAAATCATTAGTATATGTAAATCATTAGAATATGTAAATCATTAGAATATGTAAATCCTATTAGTATACATAGTTACACAATATACAATTTAGTTCAGAAATTTGTTTATCTTTATTGGCTTTTTGCTACATGTAACAACTCTTCATTTATTTCAATCTTAAAATTCGTAGTATTAGTATTTGGGAAATGGTGAGAGTTTAACACATGATGCACATACGTTTTAATGCTTACATGTATTTAGTTATGCACAACATTAATAACTTATATTATTATACTTTCATGTTAAATACTAAAATCTGATTGGTTTAAACGCAGTTAACAATCCGTTCTATTACCCTCAGCCTTAGCAACACACGTGGCAACGGGTAACACAACGGTAATGCCACATGCGTGGAAATTATGCGCGTACGGTTCACCGTAGAATTCTCAACACGTCAGTTGCGCGTTTGAAAGAACCGGAATAAACTTAATGTAAATAAAAGCTTGCTTCTGATGTAGCTTACTTAAAAGCAACAAACAACAGACGAAACATGCTTGCAAGTGCTAGATAACGAAACTTTGGATGATAAAGGACTCTTAGAGTATCAAATAAACAATAAAGAGGTTAGTAAATCTTTTTCGAAGTAGCGGGGAGTTTGAAAGCTTTCTATAAACGTGAACGTAAAGACAATCGACGATTTTTTTGCAGACATCTTTTAATCAAAAATGACATTCAGTATAATAAAATAAATGGTGCCTGTTTTGGAGGGTAACAGTTGAAATTGACACCCCTCGGAAAACCATTGTCAACCTCCGCTGACGCTTCGGTTGACAATGGTTTTCCTAAGGGTGTCAATTTCAACTGTTACCCTCCAAAACAGGCACCATTTATATAATGTTAGCTGCAGATCTGTAGCTCTCCGAAAAAATATATTGATAGACCGGAGAGCTACAGTGCCACCCATTGAAACAACTGTATATTTATTGCGCACAAAAAAGTGCGCTCGGTTCTCGATTTATTTCTCCATGTTTTTCAAACTGTAATCTCAAAATATTACTAACCGTGTGTTCCTAACATATTCTTTCGCTTTTTCCACAACCAAACATTCCTCATAATTGTTGTTAATAGTCCTCCTGACCCTGATATTGTAATCATCGAACATTTCGCTTATTTATACTGCCATTTTGGTTTCAAAGATAATTCGGTCCAATATGCTTCGTTCGAATGTCAACTACGAGAGTACTTGATAGAAGATGAAGGAATTTTTTGAAATCTTTCCTTATTTGCAATTGAGGTAAGAATTTGAAAGAATTGATTAAGAACCGAGCGCACTTTTTTGTGCGCAATAAATATACAGTTTTTTCAATGGGTGGCACTGTAGCTCTCCGGTCTATCAATATATTTTTTTCGGAGAGCTACAGACCTGCAGCTAATATAATGTACAACTTGAAAAACGGATTTTTTTTTCAAAATAAAAGGCTTAGTGATCTTTTTAGCATAGTTAATCAAACAGTTCAAGAACGAACCCCACAATACATATTTATTTTGTTAAGTAGAGGATGGAAAGAGGGGGTGATCTCCCCTCCTTGGGATGTTTCAATTTGCTAATAAAATCTTGTTTGGCAGATTTAAAGATGATGGTTTCATCATTTTCAATGGTTCTGAGACTGAGATTCTCGATTTCTTTGAACTTGGCAATCAGTGTCATCCGCACTTAAAATTCACCTTTGAAATCTCTGTTGATTCAGTAAACTTTTTAGACACAAAAGTGTATAAAGGAAGAAAATTTCAAGAATCAAACAAACTTGATATCAAATCTTAATATCTACATAGAGAAAGTTCTCACAACCCAGCGGTATTCAAAGGTTTCGTTCAAGGTAAATGCAAAAGACATTTGCGAAATACCAATGGCACTGCTCTCAGTATTACTAGTATTCTACAAGACTTTAAGAAACACTTGTCAAAGAGAAGCTTCTCTGATAAAGAAATAGATCCTATTATCACAGGAATAATTGGAACAGACAGAAATGATATCCTAAATAAAAGTAACGGCCAAAAGAGACCCCACAATAAATTAATTATGGTTACAAAAGTCAACGGACTAAAAAACGCATGCTAAAATACTGAAACGAAACGAAAAAAGATACAAGATGCAAAGAAATATTTATCTCGGAACCAGTTAAAGCTTATAGCAAAGCCAAAAGCAAAGGCGATTATGATATAATTTTTAGATCATGTTTACCACAAGAATACACTGCTAAGGTGGAACCCGGATGAGGCAAACCTTAGGGCAAGTACCCGTTACAAAAACTGCCGAACACTCAATACAACCCGGGGTAATGTATATTTCTATATATATTAATGAATACATTTTACTTATATTTTCAACAGAAAGGAATGCCTGGTTTAGAAGTTTGGTTTAGAGTGTAGGGTCCTAATAAATTTCATGGACAAGTTTGGCTGATTGATGTCTTTATTTTCACACCAGATTTCTAGGATTTTTTGTTTTATGTCCTATTCATAGTTTTGTAGTTACCCGGTATTTATGGATGCGATGGATTTTAGAAAGTATTGTCAAAAATTAACTTGCCATGCTTGAAGATAACTGAAATCGTGCACTGATCAAAATGTACATATATACACGGGATGATAGTTTTTTTTTTCCTATTACTCTTGAAAAGGGAAAAAATTGAAACCGAAATATAAGTAAAGAGATACTGATAAATCCCGTAAAAGAAACTCCAAGTTCAAATAATGTTCAAACTCTGAGGTGGGGTCAATATTCAACAGGGTCAATTTTCAACTTGTTGAGGTCATCAGGGATAAGAGAAAAAATTATCAAGCTGTTGAAAAATGACCCCGGGTATAAATTCAACGACTTTTGGTCTCAATTTTCAACGGAGAAAAAACATTCCTGGTTCAATATTCAACGTTGAAAAATGACCCCCGGTTCAATTTTCAACTCCGGTCAATATTCAACGTTACACCGGATATGGTTTCGCATGTAAAGTGATCGGGAAGCGTTTATTCCTTTTCCTCCTTTGTAATTACATATAACAGTGCAAAAATCAAACAGTCTCTTTTCTTAAACTATTCCTTAAAATGTATGCTGTTGCTTCCAGAGTGTAAAATTTTCATTTGTGGGAAATTAAAAGATGACAAAATCGATTTCTGCAACGCGGGTCAACGATATTAATACCGTACGTAATAACTGATGGTCGTCCGGAGCTTTTGATTTTACTCTGGTTGAATTAATTGTAAAAAAAAAATGTATAGCAATGAAATAACAAACCTTAACACATTATTTTTTTTCTCGTTGTTATTGTTTTAGCATGTCGTCGGGTCTGGAAAAGAGTTCTACATGTACATTGCGCTACACAAAAATTTAGGAATGTTCGCTGCTCCGCCCTTGACGTCAAAATCCATTTTTTTGTTCTTAGCAGATTTACCACGCTTAAATTTTTTTATGATTTTCGTATTCCTGATCAAAATTCTAACAAAGTTGCACAACATGAATTTGAATTAAAGCTGAAAAATTATACACACAAACAGAATTATTTTCGCTCTTATTATGGGACCACGAAGAGTTAGAACATTGGTGTTACATATTTAAGGTCTTTCGTTTCCAACGGAAGACCTTCTACTGATTCTGATGATTAAGATTATTCTTATTATTCTTTTTTTTTTCCTTTTCCTAGACGCCAACTTTGAGGCCTCATATTTCTCTCATTTCTCAATTTTATTTTGCTCAAATTTTCAGACTTTATAGACGTTACTAAACTCTATCAGAATTTTGTCTAGTTTTCCAAAAATTCACTTCCGGTTTTCAGTTATTTCCCTTTAAACGAAAATTTATAGGCTTTCATTTCCAGACAAAGGCTCGGAGATGGCAAAAGCTGGAGCAGAAATTTTACTGATTTTACACAATAGAAGGATTGAAGTTGTGCACATTGATTTTTGTTTTTCGATTCCTCTATTCAAAAGGTGCTATATAGGGGTCAAAAATTAGAACGCCTAAAAGAGCGAAAATTAACACATATTAAGCTTTTTATCTTCTAAATTAAAAATATTTTGTTAAAACATATAGAACAAAATTTGTGCAGAATTACAAGATCTTTCAAATGATATCTCGAAAAAAGGGTTGATCCCTAAACTAAGGGATCTAGAAGGGCCAAAAGTTTTTTCCAGATATCTCAAAAAGTATTGAGAATTTGTAATACGTCTAAGAAGCAAAGTTGTTCAAAATGTCAAGCTTAATCTATTGAAGTCGTCAAAATGCGTCTGGTGACGTCACTTCCAGTCAAAACGGAAGTCGTCAGAAAATGCATATTTTTGCCGTTCTTGACAAGTTTTTGGGTAACATATGTCACTGGAAGCATAAAACTTTAATTTTCCGACCGTCGACATCACTTCCGGTCAAACCGGAAATAGCCATAAATAGCTTATTTTTTAAGGTTTTGATGCAAAATTGAAATTATAAAGTGACTGGAGACGACTTAGCTCATTGTTTTCTTTTGTTGACGTCACTTCCGGTCAAAACAGGACGGAAGACCTACTCGTTGCTTTGCAACGAGCTTTGCTCTAGTTTCAATATCTGATTTCGAGACTGCTCCGGGTACCCCTACTGATGACGCATTTATATACCATTGTACAGAAAATATTTAATATTTGTAAAATATTTTTTGCTTTTATTAATTCTTAGTGTATGTCAAACGTATATGCAAATTTTCACCGAAAGACGTTCATTAGAAAGCAAAATATACACAATGTCTCAATAATTTTCGACAGCCCTCGTATATCCTTAAACGCTCCAGTGTAGTAGTATTCAGTTAGAATCAGTACCGTGACTTACATATACCTCTATGGTATCTCAGACGATGAAATTACAACTAATGACAGACGTGAGTTTCGATGCTTTCTTTTCACTTGGACCTAATCCGTGTATTTAAAGCATCTCAACTTTGCTAATTGTAGGTTGGCGAATGATATGGACTTAGTTTTACATGCCTGGTCATAGACCTTCTCGAGAAACTAATTTTACTATTGGTGAAAACTTGGACCTTCATCGCCACGACCTTATTTTTTCAAATTAATGTCATATGATCTTGACTCTCTGAGTTTTAAAGGAGAATACATGTAACATTTCTTGAGAAACCAATTGAACAGGTTTAATGGTAATGTTTCTCTGTCCATTATACTTTGAGATGGCGTTGTGGTTTTCAGTCTCTCAAAAATTATAGATCGAAATTTTATCAGGCAAGTTTCGTGTCAAAATGTTAGTTGTTTTACTCATCTTGTCTCATGTAGATTATTTTTGTAATTTAAACTTGTATGGCAGGAATATAAGGGCTAAAATATTTATTTATTAAATGAACTTATTTTTGTTAACATATTAATATTCGTTAAAAAAACGTTTACTTGCCCTATGCTATTGCCTAGTATGACGCCTTTTTTCTGCAGCTTGTCCAAAGCTGTACTTGGATTGACTTTTCTAAACTAAGCAATTCATTGTTGATTGTCTCCCCACAAGCTGTGTTGATTAATTTCTTCTCCATTTCTGTATTTTATCCCTACTGGTGCTGTATTTGTAGAGGTTGAAATATCCCTCATATAAATTAACAATATGAGCTTTATTAGACATCCCACTGCCACCATTTTCCCTCCCATCCTAGCTATTAATATGTGTAATTTTGTTTACGGATTCTGTCTTGGTTACTCTTTGCAGTTGCTAGAGAATTTTGTTTTGTGTTGCTATGTTTGGTTTGTATGCTTATAACTGTTTGTTTGGCGGTGGTGTTGCTGGTCTTGAGATTTCATTCAAGTTATTCATATGGTATAGTATGTTTATGCTATGAAAATCATTGGTCCACTTTACAAAAATTATTGGATATTGATTATCCCGGTATAAAAATTGTTGATTGATTGATTGTATGTTGTTTAACGTCCCTCTCGAGAATTTTTCACTCATATGGAGACGCCACCACTTGCCCGTGGAGATCTGCAAATTTTGTCCTATGCTCGGCACTCAGGGCCATGAGCAGTGAGGGATCATTTTCATGCCAGCATCTACTGCGACACAGGACCTCGGTTTATACGATCTCATCTGAAGGACCGGTCTACACGTCCAACAGTGGGACTCGAACCCGCCACGTAAGGATCAACTCCTTACTTCGCGACTCTAGAGCAGTCGCTCTAACCTTTCGCCACGCTTATAAACAGACAAAATGACAGAAAACACAACAAAATCATATTGTTATACCAAGAGTTCACGGTCGGTGTGACCGGTCGATTGGGGGGGGGGGTAATTTTTCCTTGTAAGCACCTGATCCCATCACTGGAATTTACAGGGCTCTATTTTCATTAGCTGTTCACAGATTTGTTTTGAAAAATAAGTTTTCTTCTTCTCTCTTATATGTAATGATAAATCCAATACAACACTTTTCATATTTTGTGCACTCCTTAAAGATAAAGGCACATGTTTCAGGAGAGATAACTTCTTCTATTCAATTCTTATCAGATGACTCTATCCTGTCTCAACTGTGCGTCGAAAGTCGCGACTTCCCTCTTGCAGCACTATGAGTCAAATATGAGTATAATCTTCACTAAATCAAAAGTAATTGGCAAGGTTAAAGTTTTTGCGGACAAATAGACAGACAGCTAGACAGATCGACAGACAGACAGACGGACGGACATGACAAAAAAAACATTGAAACGTCGTTGACGGGGGCATAAAAAATGATCAAAACTTAATATCTTTGAAAAAAGTCGACTTCAAAAATGCAAGGCACTCGCCTTAATTGTGAACCACCAGGGAACTCTTTAATTCCGCAGTAATTCATTAGTCTTAACCATTGAATACATCTTTTTGTCTCAGTCATGATCAGTTATAAAATTATTATAGCTTTTTGCGTCAACGAAATTTTTGCTCTTTTATTCTTACAAAAGGCATTTAAACTTATGTACAACAATGGTATCTCATAAAAATACAATAACAATATTAGACTGTTCCCAAGCATTTTAACTAAGTTTGTTTCATACATTTAATGTCGCTTTTTTTATCTGTTTATTCAATAAAAAAACATTTCTTGAACAAACATGTAATATAGTTTGCTCTCTGCACTCAAGAATTCTAAGAACATGGTTAATTTATGAAAAGAAGAAAACCTCTCATTATTCTTCAGACACGATAAAGGTGTTTTGCATTCGAAAAACTGCTTGTTAGTTTATAAAACAAATAGAATAAATTTCTTCTCCACATCAAAAACAAGACACATGTTAATCAAATATTTGCGAGTATACTAAATTAACAGATTTTCACCGTTGCTACTGTGTAATTATTACTACATGTACATAGCTGTCGTGCTTCATGGTTCCAGGGTTTTTAAAAAAAAAAAAAACCACAAAACAAATAGGAGTGATTTACTTGAATAATATTCATGGTCTTTGATTACTAAATAATTAACTTGTATCTCAGAAAATAAAGTTGTTGAAAACATGCTCATTTCTTGCAAAAAATAACACGATCAATTCACATGAGGTAGCAAAATGTTTCTCAGGTATGTATTGCGGTCCATGGGTCTCTCCTGAATCCATGACTAGACTTTGTCATATTATGTTACGTTCTCCTGCATTACTTAAAACAACGAGACATCGTCATATCAAGGAAACCAAAGGCTTGAATATAACAACTCTAAAGTTGGAATATTGAGTAGATGTGATTCCAACTCACTGTGCTTTTTCTTCTTCAAGATTTATATCAACAGACATCCTGAGCATCTGCAAATGTCAACACAAATCTCTCAAATATAAACAATAATTTGATTAAATTTTACTCATTTTATCGGAAAAACTTACCTCCGTATTGTCAACACGTGAGAAGTCCTCGTAGGTGGAAGGTTTCCTTGGACGATGTTCATTTCCAGATAATTTTATCCAAACACAAACAAGAAACAAAACAATAAAGAAAACGATCGGAACAATAGTCGCCGGAATAAGAATAGATACAAACGCTTGTGTAGAGTTTGGTCCTGGAGTGGTTTGAAGGCCTGTTGGTTGTTGAGTAGTTTGTGATATGTTTGGTTCAAAGGTGGTACCTTAAATGAAATTTAGATAAAATTTTATTAATAATCAAAATAAAAATGAGGCACAGTCAAGTGTATGAGTAAACACCATAAATAAATGAGACAACAGAGAAACAATTCGATATAAAAGTATCTATTTAAAGAGAAAATAATGTCTTTTGCTTCCCATTTATTTATCATGCCTTTAAAACATTATTTATTTTATTTTCAATTTGAAGATGAAACTCAATTTATTCCATTAAAACGCACATATTCCTTTAAGGCTTCCGATTTAAATTAATATTCAATAACTAACAGTGTACAGTTTAACTTCGGTGTCTCGAACACTTACATCACGAATAGCAAGGTTATGTCAAAGTAATTTGGAAGTACTAACCACTTAATCGTAGGTATTAATTTTATTTTCAATTCATCGAATCCTTGGATATTTCCAAGTTTTTTTTTACTCAGTCCCATCGAATTTGAAATAACGAGATATTGTGTACTTGGTAGGTCACTTTTCTGTCTAAACCTGTTTAAATCAGTTCTTGAAATTTTAATATTAAGATAAAACCAATTCGATGAAAACAGCTAGTTTAGTAAAATTGTTAGACGAATATGCAAGATTGTTTTCTATTAAAAAGATCATTCTTAAAGAAAAGAGAGTCTTGTTGCAAATATTCATGGATATTTACATATGAACTGATCTGAAACTAGTTTGGATGTTGCACCTGAACTTAATTGTCAAATTTCCTTTTGAGTTTTGAACGTTCTACTCATGCAATACCGAGAACGTAGAAAGATTGTTGATTGAAAAATATACTGCATTCTTATAAGCTGCTGTAGTGGAGTTAAATTCTACAAGTAGGACATGCTTGAATCTAAACACTTTGGAAATTCGGTTCCTTTATTTGAAAAACAATACATTATGATACCTATACACCTAAATTTTCTATCGTGACACCTGATCCCACTTCTGATGTTTTAGAGGTCCATGGTTGCTCTGGCCCAATTGTTATTTGCACATTCAGGCTTGAATACTGTTTGTAATCTCCATGTATTTCATCTTCAAATGTCAGAGAATTCAAAGTGAACAAAGGTACAAAGTGAACCCGTTCTCAAATTTCCCACTAGATTTTTATCCGGAAATTTATTTATATATGACTATAAGCGAGAATTTTAAAAACATGTCAATATTTAAATAAAATGAAAGAAATTGTAAGGGAGTCATTTCATAAATATTTCATGTCCAGTAAATACATGTAATGAAGTTTACAAGTTTAAAGTACTTGACACACTTTTATCGTAACCCGACATTTAAACCATTGACCCCGTCTGATGCGGTTCTGAAATTGCGCATATGCAAGTGACACACATACATTTGATACGCAGTCATTCAAAAAATCAAAAATCGAGTCTTACCATTCATTGTGCCTACATTCAACAATTATATCGATATCTTTTTTCATCAGCAGACACAAAAACATTCGTTGTACTACGGCTCATCATCAGAATGGTTTGTTTCCTGTTTAAGTCGAAGTCCTGCATTTCTCCTCACTCTAGCAGTTTTTAAACCGGATATTAGTTTTTAGTTTCCCTGTGATGATATCATTCAAGTACCAGAAACTAAAATTGTAAAATATATAGAGTACTGTACTTTTACAAACATTTTAAAAGAAAAAATGCTTTCTTAAGGTGAAATTCGTCATCTGCATTTATATATCAAACGAAAGGCTCATGGGCCTCATAGGTCCCTGAGCATCATGCAACAACATTCCAACAATTAAATTTGGTTCATGTTTTAAACCATAGGCCTTGACACTCACAATTTTGAAAGAGGCACCATAGCTCATCATAACTATACACTTAGCATGTTTTGTTTGGTTACTAAATACCCATATGCATAGTACATGTAGTAGGGGAACAAAAAAGAATTTCAACTAATCAGTAATTATCAGCAGTGCCCCACCCCACAGGAACTATGACCCTAAGTCCACACATTTCACGACAAAGGAAAAGGCATAAATGTTTTATTAATATGAAGGAACAGATTTCAAAGCATTAATTCATTTTCAGCATGTGTATATAATTAAAGACATCCCCCGCCCTCTAAGGTTCCCCTTATCCAGAGGCCTTGAAATTCATAATTCTGGAAGAATGGCCCTTCCTCATCATAACTATGAATGTAGTTAGATTGTTTAATATCCAGGAGCAAGGAAAACTATTTTCAAAGAATTTATGCATTTTTACTTTATAATCAATAAAGCCCCGCTCTATTACACCGGAACCCCTAATCCTGGGGCCATGGAATTCACAATTTTGGAAGAAGCACACTTCCTCATCATAATATACGTACTGTGAAAAATGAATAAAGTGAATGATACTCTGCTACCTTTATAATTATAATGGCAAAGTCCAAGTTTTGCTCTGGGAGACCCGAAATAGGTGTCAGATCAAAAAGAAAAAAAGAAAGTTCACAATGGCATTATGTAATAAAGAATCTGTGAAAATATTATTAAATTTTGTTCAGTGATATAGGAGAAGTTGTGGATAAGAGATGGGTATCTTTTAATATTCTAGAAAGAATGGCAGTATCTATACTTTGCAATGGGAAACTTTAAATATGTGTCAGATCAAAAGTAAAGTAAGAGGTACACAATGGCACTATGTAACAAAGATTCTGTGAAAGTCTCATTAAATTTCAAACGACGTTATACGAGGAGTTGCGGATAAGAGATGGGTACCCAAAAGCATAACAAACAAGTAGATGGACGGATGTCCCTATTACTATATACCCTCACAATTTTCAAGCAGAGGGTTTAATGAATTCATCCTCACATTGCAGATTGTCCTTCGGATAAGAGAGTGTAAGCCGGGCCTCCATGTGGCCCTAGTTGCTTGCTCGAAAGAGATTCTTTACATACTGCTTAAAGACTTTAAGTACTGAGTACAGGTCCTTGTTTTAAACCCTCCATCGGCTTTATTGGTCACATCAATTTAATCCCTAACCTGTTCTGGCCCAGGATCACGAAACGGACTTAGAATCATTTCAAATTTTCAGTTGACACTTACATGTTTATGGAAGATTGAATTTATATTTAAGTTGGCAATCAACAACACTTTTTAAAGCAACATTGAATCATATTTTTATATTGGTCTTCTTGACTATTTCAACATTTTAGTACAAAAAAAAATGAACTAGCTCTAAAGATGTTTTATAATCCTGGGATCCGATCTAAAACTAGCCTGCAAAGGGCCTAACAAATAAAAAAAATATCAAATATACCAGCATTTTTTAGACTGTTACTAAAACTATTGAGTTACACTTTGAATCATCCTTGAATAATCAAAGATTACACATTCTATTTCCCTCATAATTAAAAACAAGGAACAATTAAAGACAACGAACAGCTGTTTGTCTTTTTAAAATGCTAACCATACAGGTCTGTGAAAAGAGCATAAAAGGGGGACCTCTGGAAATTCCAGAGATGAACGCAGCTTTCAGGGAGGAGCGAGTTTTCTTTTTTGACCATTTTTTTTACCATTACACTCGTCCGTAAGCACTATCAATAACTTTTTGACCCGTCATTTTGACGAAGGCAAAATCGTTTGAAGGTAACTTTCTATATACGGTTCACAACCAAAATTAAAATATTTTTTGAAAGTCGTGCGTTTTACATTGTTTTGATGTTAAACATAATTTGATAAACGATTCTCAAAAATCCCCGCTGATTTGAAATTGTCCTTTCCATGATTCTAGATTTGTTCTTAGCCATTAGCATTTTAATCAATTTAATAAAATGTAAGCAAACAAAACAATGCTCGAAAAACAAAAAATGTTTATTCAAAAATCATTCTTGTTTTAAGAAACAATTTATTCTAAGAATTGGGATACTTGGAGATGGGGTCCTTCCGTTGTCTTTGGTGTCAATATCAATTAACACATTTGGGAACAAGTTTTAATATGTCTATCCTCTACAACTTCTTCCTCGGCAGCGTCTTTTTGCTCCGGTGTTATACATTCCGCCGATTCTTTTCCTGCGCGAACTTTTTGCTATAGAAAGAAAAATAAGACTATAGTTAACTAATAATTGATCGATATATTATATTAATCAGGTCAAAAAACGTGAATAAAAATCAATAATGTACTGTTTTCAAGAAATTATATTATTTGAACAAAGTAGTACTTTTCAGTAATACAAATAGTTTAATTCATATTCTATCAAAGTTTCGTCATGTTTTTTTATTCTCAAATATGAATGGTTCGAGTTTATAACATTTGCTTTTAACATAAAACACAATAAAACATATCATCGTATTTTTGTTTGTATTGTTTGAACAAATTGTTTGGCAATATGTCAAAGGGATGGGACACATTAAGGTCCAAAAACTTAGAGAGTCCTCTCTCAAACATTAAATATGACTAGCCATACAACAAAGTTTTAGAATAATATTTATAAATGTACATAGAAGAACAAAAACAATTGTTTTTATTAATAAGGGAAGAATATTAATTGATCATGTTACATATAATTTGATATTATTCAAAATAAAATAATTTCTATAGAGATAAGAGAAATAAGTGATAATTAAAATGACCCGTATCCTGACTAATTTTTTAAAAGTACCAGTTTTTTCTCATTTCCCTGACAAGAAAAAGATTCATCTCCCTCTACACAATTTATGCACATTAGTCATTTTGACATTATGAATTACATGTAATGCATTCGTCATTGTTTGTGTTCAATTTCATTTACAAAAGTAATCCCCACTGTTATTGTACATTATCAATTGTAAGACACACGTTAAAATATCATCATTGCCGTTATGCTTCGAGGATTCTTTTTTCCAACTTAACATAAAATATCAAATTGTTTAAATAAATATGAAATATAAATATTCAATAACCAATGAAATTTACTTTCATATAAAGCTTACCTATCCTAGGCAATGATACAGCATTATTTCCAACATTTCTTTTTGCGATGTTATGAATTGTCCTAAACTCCGTTTTCCCGCCATGGCTTGTACATGTACATAGAAACATTGTTCCCATTAGTAGAAGAATAATAAATAATAGATTCGTGGTCATTCTGTCTCTCTTTGATATGTTCGAACGATGTCTATAGTATCTCAAAAGATAATACCACTTACGCAAAATAGATATTTATTGAAGTCCTTTTTATTTCTTATCAGGAAATTAATGTAGTGTAATGTATTTGTACGTATTACTAGTATTTAAACCATGATGGATGTGAAAACGCCTCACGTGAAAGAAGGTATTTAATGAGTCTGTCATAGAAACAGGTTGTGCACTGCTTTGCAACATTTGTTTGATCGATTGATAATGATCGTCATTAATATAGAATTCTTTCGTAATTAATTTACTGTTCCCCAAACATGAAGCATTATTAAATTCGGTTTATGATTATGAAGAGTTATAGAAATATACATTTTATTCAGTAAGGTGCCCAGAGTTCTTGAAACTGCTCAGGCAGAAATGAAATATTAATTGTCTGAATGGTAAAAAAAAAATGTTGATAAACACTCTTGACGCACTTTGAAAAATATTTTCAAAGTGCGTTGATTTTGTCCCAGACTTGACGCACTTTGAAAAAAATTTCAAGGTACGTTTATTTTGTCCTAATTTCAACGCACTCTGATTTTTTTTAAAGTGCGTCGCCACAAACCACATGTATACTGTAATTTTTTAGCCGGGCTTATTGCTCAAAGAGCAATTGCCAGCTTATGTCATCCTGTTCAAGAGAGGAAGTCAACCCCATAGTCGCCATTTTAAAGTTACGTGCAAAAATATAGTTCTTACTCTCAACCGCTTTTGGGATAATTAATACAAACGCTAAATAAAGCAACAAAAATAAAACGAAGTTTTATCTTTATAAATATTAGTAATTAAGACTTTGAAAACTTCAGTCCTAAGTCAAAGAACATAGTTCATTAGCGTAAGGATTTTTGATGATCAGTGTTACTGTAGTTCTCTACACATACGAGGTAAGGCAGGAGAGGGAACCAGACAGGCCTGTTTGTTTACATTCAGATGCGATACCAGATTAATTCTGATTCTGACAAAATCGGACGTACGTGGTATTAGGATTGAAAAACTCACTGTCAGTGTCTTATCATTTATATTGATAGTTTTAAAATATTTTTTTCATCAGAATATAAACGTGATTCATGTAAGAAATTCATTCTACTCTGTAGATGAGCCCGGCTCTCTGTACTTCTGAGTACTTTGATTTTATAATATGAAGGTAATATCGAAGGCGGGGATCTCATTATCCTGAGATTCCCGCCTACCATTATTCACTCTCATACATTCCTAAAAATCTTGTAATTTATTGAAAAAAACAACAATAGTAAATAATTTGAAATACGAATTAAAGAGAAGATATATAGCAATACAGGAACAGCGCGTTAGACCGCTCGGCTATCTAGGCAAGCCAAAAAACTTGCTTTCGATGCTGATGGAATTCTCCCAGCGCTGCCCTATACTACACGGTCATTGATAATAAAAGTGAGATATAGTTATTTGGACATTTGTTTTAGTAGACGATCGTTGCCAATACACATTGTATGAAATTAATTTTGTTTATAAAGCACAATTTACAACAACTCTTTAACATTTAACTTGTTCGATAAAAATCTTTTCCAACGTACAAATCATTGGAGATTCTTTTTATCCCATGTTTTATACATCATTATAAATGTTTTTCTCCTCTTCGATATAGAAGCACTTCATTTTACGTAAAAGCCTTGTCGTTGAGTTTCAAAAGTAATGACCAAAGAATGTCTCTTTCAAATTTGTGAATTTTAGTGCCCCTGGGTCAGGGATTCTGGTGTAAGGGCATGGCTCTGATTATACAGTGATAATGCATTAATTGTTTAAAAGTTTTTTTGGTGACAGACGGACAGACTGACAGACAAAATAGATTTTATGTTCTATCACTCTCGCGAAAGCAAGGGGCAAAACTGTTGACAAATACGGTAGAAATGTATAATGAAATAGAATAATTATGGCTGAACTGCCTTTGAAATCGTACAATCGAATCATTTTATATTTAACCAATCAACGTTTATATAACAGCCAATCAGAATTCCCAAATTTTTAACCAATCACTATTAATTAGGCATAGGAGAAAAATATGAATAGAGACAACCATAAAGTTGTCGGTTACTTGCTCGTTGCTTATTGCTTGAGTAACACCTCTTAGGCTCTGTTCTTGGGCTGTGTCGGGAAACAACAGAATAGTTCGTTAGACCACTCAGCTCAGGAATCTAGTTCCTTAGTGTCTCAGTGACTCATGTCTTGGTGACTTAAGCTTGTGTCTTCGTGACTTTAGTTTAAATAATAAAGGTGTCTCTGTGACTTGCTAGGGTGTGTTTTTAGGTAGTTGCAGACTGTGTTGGGAAACAACAGATTTGTTCGTTATACCACTCAGTCTGCAGCTACAGCGATAGGATTTATATTTGATTATTGGTTTGATTATATGTGATTCTTTTGTTATACTTCGTTTATTATTTAGTTTACTAATCATTGTCCAGATAAGACCAAGCAAAAAGTATGCATGTATAGTTAATTTCAGTCCGTCGTTCTTTAAGTGCCATTGAAATTATTGAAGTTTGTTTGATTTTATATAATAAACATGATTCTTAGGAAGGAAACCTTAGCGGACCCAATAGATAATCATTTTTACTTTGTAGGAACCTTACAGAAAACAACCAATGAACATAGATTTTCAAATGTGACGTTTCCGGGAGATTGTTCTATCGTATGGGTCAATTCTTTTGAATTCGTGAATACATCTTTTTGCTAAATTATGCAATTTGCAATTGCTGGCTGTGCAAAACTTTCCCCACGCGAACATTTAAACATTTAATGATTTATAATAAATTACACAGTTTCTAACAATGATTTATAATAAATTACACCATTTCTAACAATCGAAATACATCCTAAAAGATGATGGGCATATGCAGAATTTTTGTCTTAAACTGGTCAATCATGAATCTCAATTTACAAATAAGACCCCCTTTACAAGTATCTTATTGTTATATACTTTATGAAATGGAAAAAATTAAAGTTTACGTATACAGTGTATTGTCTATTTCATTTTTCGCTTCCTCTAGCGCAAGAGCCATTTAAAATATACATGCAGGAATTATGTTTGAAAATAACTATCCTCTACACTATCTTCTTCGACAGCGCCTTTTGGCTCCGGTGTTATATATTCCATTTGTTCTTTTCCAGCCTGATACTTTTTCTACAGAAATAAGATTATGATTATGATTGACATATTATCAACCATTATGGTTTTTTTTTTTAAAAGCTACAGAAAAATCGGACGAAAAATTGACTATTCCAAAGTTTTACTGTATACAAGGAAATTTTCGCCCCCGTTTTATTTTCACCCCTTTCGCCCCAGCCTCATTTGGACGAATTTAAAACGGGGTGAACTCATATAATACAGTATAAGTACTTAAATAAAACTCTGACAGGGCGAATTTAAAATGGGGCAAAATTGACCGCGAGTGTGAAAGGGCGAAAATAAAACGGGGCGAAAATAACCCTGTACACAGTATTATGAACATAAAACTTTTACTTCTTAGTAGTAGATAAAATAAATTAACGCAATGTCCTCATGAAGGTTCCAAATTATTTCATTCATGTTTTGAGACGAAACGTATGAAGATAACGAACAGTCTTCAAATTGATTGATTTTATATGCAGACGATAGTGCCATACTCTTTTCCCACAAATGTACCGATTATATAGCTAAGAAACTCAGTAAAACACTTGAATCTTGTTCAGACTGGTTGGTTGACAACAAATTATCATTACACTTAGGTAAAACAGAGTGTATGTTGTTTGGTCCGAAACGAAAAATCAGTAAAGTTGATGATTTTTTCATTGTGTGTAAAGAGCATGTCATTAAGGCTTCTCAACAAGTTAAATATCTTGGTCTGTACATTGATTCCAAATTATCTGGTGAAAATATTGTATCTTCTTTTGTTCAAAAGGTGAACTGTAGATTAAAATTTTTGTATAGACAAGCAAGATTTTTGGATCAAAAGAGCAAATTCTCATTATGTACAGCACTTATCCTCTGTCACTTAGATTATTCATGTAGCTCTTGGTACTCTGGACTGTCAAAAGCTATGAAACGTAAATTACAAATTTGCCAAAATAAGGTCATTCGATTTATGTTGGATTTATCCCCGATGCATTCCATCAATTATAGTATTTTTGAGTCTATTAATATGTTGAATGTGGACAGGAGAGTGAAGCAGATGAGACTGAATCATGTTTTTAATATTGTTCATAAGAAAGCTCCTGTTTATCTTGAAACAAATTTTACAAGTTTAAGTAATAATTACTCTAATACTAGATCCTCTAATAGCCACAACTTTAAATTGCCATCGATCAGATATTGCCAAGATCAGACTTTTTATTACAATGCCATCAAAAATTGGAATGACTTGCCACTTTTTATTAAGAATTTAGAATGTAAAGAAACTTTTAAGAATTGTGTAAAAAGCATTTAATGGAGGATTTTAAAAGCTGTGAAGAGCGTTCGTTTATATATTTTTGATTTTTAACAACTATGAATGTATTGTTTTATTTTAAATGCGTTGTGTAATTTATTTTCAAATTTGATACAGGGTTTTTTAATACCTGTCCTATCTGAATGAGGTGCCTTGATTAATGTATCTGCCAAAATCTTGCCTACATCCTCGTATTTAATTTTGTTGTTTAGTTAGTTTTTTGTTTTATTTATTCACTTATTTATTTATAAAAAGGACCCCATTGGAAATAAGCAATTTTGCTTTCATGGGTTATCCTTAGGTTTATTAATTAATGTCATGATATCACGATGATTATAATGCATATATTTTTATTCATAAAATTTAGAAATGTCATAAATTGCTTTATATTTTAAAAACATTCGGAAAAGGACACCTGTATTTAAATTTAATATTTATTTTTGAAATTTTATTACTGTGATAAGGTTTTTCATTTTATGCATTATTTATATTTGTACCACCCTGTATCATACATTTATTTTATTACCTGAATAAATCTACTAGTACTACTACTATATTCAAGATCAGATGTCCATTTAACAAAACAAAATAGGAGTAGAGCAAATACGGGCCTCCAAAACATCAGAGATGGGATCAGGTGCCATGATGGAGTGAGCGAATATAGCATTTGCTGCCTTTATGAAACACAATAAATACCGGGGTATACGATTGTTTGTTTCATGGTGGCAGCACAAACTTTTTACTTTTGTTTGCGTTAACTCTTGTCCCGTTTCTAAGAAGGCCGACTTTTTCTACAATTACGTATTACCTTACATCATAATCTTGAGATTTCGTTTTTTCTTTAACCTCATCTCAATTCATATAAATTCAAAATAAAATGTATTGTCCCTTTTCCAAACCAAAATTTTAAATGATAAGTAGCTCATCTATCTTAGGCTTTGCAGCAGCAGTATTTCCAACACTTCTTTTGGCGATGTCATAGATTGTTTGAGATTCCATTTTCCCTCCTTGCCATAGAAACATTGTTCCCATCAGAAGAAGAAGAATTGATTCCTGGTCTTTTCCAACAATTATCTACATATAAAACAAATGTTTATATATCAGAAGGAAGCTGGAAATATTTGTGTCTTGTCAATATCTAAACATGTAATTAGTCTAATTTATGTGTTTTATGTAAACCAGGATTGCCGTGTATTATCTTCTCTTGTGAAAAATGTGTTGAATTAATCTGTCATAGAAACAAGTTATGCACTGATTTGCAACATCTGTTTGATCGATTGATAATGATGGGCATAAATACCAAGTTTTAATTAATTTGTAACTAATTAGCTGCTCTCAATATATGAACCGTTTTGAATACAGTCTTATGATTATGTACCGTTATAGAAGTGTAGAATTTATTATGCATGTACATGTACTCGCAGTCCTGAAACTGACCATACAGAAATGACAGATGGTGTCGCCTCTTAATAAAAATCTAAAACAAAATAATTTTGTTAGAACCTGTGTCGGAAACGTCTTTGTCTCAAGATTTTAGCATTCGTTTAGCAGTAGGTTAAAGGTACATATGACATTTTGCTTGCTTATTAGATATAATGCAGACTTCGAAACTCGGAATGGTAATTTTATACTGCGATTGCACATTTTTAGTCGTTTAAAGCGGTACTTGTTATGTAGAGAATATGAAAAATAACGAAAAATATTTCTTCAAGCATCGTCGTTTTAGAATTAATTATGATCTGTAAACATAAGTTACAGTGACAATATTAAGTAAAATTACTCAGGAACTCTTTACACAAATGTAGTTTCTTTAGTTTTACTTAATAACATAAAGGATATTTAAAACTTACGTATAACACCAATGTCATTTGGTTACAACGATAACTTTATATTTTGATTCTTCATTAAATCAATCTATCATATGGTTTTTGAATCACGTTACATCACTGCAATGTGTTACATTATGAAATATTTACATTCGCTGTGTTTTTCTACTAAGCCAACTGTGAAATTGATTTGAAAACCATTTTCGTGTATACTCACGCATAGAAATATACACGCAGAAACGTGCGTTAACGTGACGTCACAATGAGACTACAGCAACTTTAGTAAAAATGCAAAAATATAGGGCAGGGAGAAATTCAAATATTGAGTATATTTTAGTTGCTTCAAAACATGTAAAATGTAAATATAAGAACTGTTTTTTAAGTTTTGTGTGAATATTTGGTGTGAGAATCACACAGACTTGCACGTAGGCATATTTTTCATGAAGCGCCTACGTGACAAGTCTGTGTGATTCACACACCAATAACTCACACAAAACTTAAAACATTCCTTAATTGGATGCCATCATAACGAAAAAGTGTTTTTTCACGTTCTGAATAATTCATTCCATATGCCTTAAGGATGCTGAAATAAATAATACATGTGATCTGTCAATTTCAACACTTGCGTATGGAAAAATATTCATCAATGTTAGTCATGTTAGTATTTAGTTATCTATATTTAGAACATATTCAAAAGTCTATAAAATTGCTATAAGCGAATATATTTAATACTTTATTAAAATAAGATTGTGTGATTTTTAAGAGATGTTCAAATTGTAGAGTGGTTATCTTCTGAACGCTTATGCATCATTGCAGTAATTGGTAGGAACAACATCTGGTCGACGTCGAAATCAATCAATATACCGGAAGTGCATGGAATGAAACTGTTAATTCCCTCACTATACGAATAGGACGTGTCAAAATTCAAAGAGATTTTACATGTAGAATTTAAAATATTAGAATTCTAAGATTTCGGATGTGACATACTGAGAGAAAAAAAAACAAAGTCGTTTCAGCTGTCTTCGGTGTCGATATCATTTAATACATTTGAGAACAAGTTTTATAATGGCTATCCTCTACAACGTCTTCTTCGACAGCGTCTTTTTGGTCCGGTGTAATATATTCCGCTTGTTCTGGAGATTCTACGAGTATAAAATTTTCCTAAAGAAAGAAAGAATAAGAGTATAATTGATGACTAAATGATAGGAAATAAATGAAGACCAAAACGATAATAAAAATCAGTGAAGTATTCCAGAAATGATATTATTTGCACAAAGTAGTACTTTTCAGTAATACAAAGAATTTAATTAATATACTATCATTTTTTTTCAAAACTTGTACATTAAGAATTACAAGTAATGCATTCACCATCGTTTGTGTTCAATTTTCTTTTCAATTTTTTTTTCTAATCCCCACTATTAGTGAACTTCATCAATAGTGGACATACGCAGACATATCATCATTGGCGTTATGCTTCAATTAATCTTTTTTCTAACTTAAACTAGGAACTTCAATAGTTCAAATTAATATAAAATGTATCGTTTCCTCTTCAATAACAAATAAAATGTACTTTCATATAAAGCTTACTTATCTTAGGCTTTGATACAATATTTTTGCCAGCACTTCTTTTGGCAATGTTGTGGATTGTCTCAGACTCCATTTTCCCGCTATGGCTTGTACATAGAAACATTATTCCCATTAGTAGAAGAAGAATAAATAATTGATTCGTGATCATCTCCTCGTTATATCGACGATTGTCTATAATATTTCAAAAGTTAATTTCACTAACGCAAAATAGATATTTACTGAAGTTCTTTTGATTTCTGATCATGAAGATACATATACTCCCTGGTGTAATGTATTTGTACGTGTAATGTAAACCATGATTGATGTGAAAACTCCTTATGTGAAAAAGGTATTTAATGAATCTGTCAAAGAAACAGGTTGTGAACTGTTTTGCAACATTTGTTTGATCGATTGATAATAATAGTAATTAATATTAAATTCATTTGTAATTAATTTACTGATCACAAAACATGAAGTATCATTAATTATTATATCGTTTTATAATTTTGTAGTTACAGTATAAAAATATACATTTTATTCAGTAATGTGCCCACAGTTCCTGAAACTGCCCAAGCAGAATGAAATGTTACCGATTTTATGGCCTCTGGTAATCTAAATAAATAACTGAACACATGTTTCGTATTACATATTTACATACAATTTATGAAAAAAGTATTAATGCTTTCGTATGTAAAATTACCTAACTTGTGCATATTGCTAAATGGACTTTTGCGAAGACACTGACTTTCACGGTTGAGGGCTTTGTTTTACACCTGGAAAATATACGGGAGCTCTTTTGTGAAAAAAATATTGATCTTAACTTTTAACAAAACGGTAATAACGGGCTATTTCAAGGATCATTTAATGTTGTCTAGGAAGGAAACGGCAACATTCCTACCTTCAACACCCTCCATTCCAGTCTTCTAACTCCTGCCGAGTTTTCCTACCGAAATGTGTCTTCTTTATTTCATTTCCTAAATTGTTGAAAATATTGAATTCTCGTGAAAAAAGTATCTAAATAAATTTTATTCTACCCCAATTATATTTTTTGTTTGATAAATTATTTCAAAGCCCCGAATACAACAACTTTCACCTCAATGAATGCTTTATTATATAATTTCAATTCCGTACCTCCGTACATGTCTCAGGTTTAAATGTCCAAGTAAGCCGTCAACTGTAAAAGTCAGTGTCTTCGCAAAAGTCCAATAAGAGTTCGTTGGACAGCATAATCTATGAGTTATTCCCAGTAAAGTTGTTGGAGAAGCACAATTTTATCCTAATTAGGCAGTAATAACTTCATAAAATATGAAACAAAAAAACCTAATATTTTCAAGTAAAGTGACTGTTAAAATATTAATTTATGACTACATATGTATGTTGAAATTTGAAATTATAAGAAATTTAAAGGCATTAACGTTTATCATAAAGCTTATGAATAAAGTGATTTTATCATTATTCTATAATATGAATTCGCATTGTTTTATTTTATTTTGCATCTCAAATGACAGATTTTAGTTAGTTATAGCAATGTGCAAATAAACCAGTGGTGGGCTTTAATTATTAAACTGCAAGCATGGAAGGGATATCTAATAAGATACCAACGCCTGTCTTTATAAGGGGACTCGGTTTTAAGGAAAGGATTACCTTAAAGCTGAACACTACTCGTAAATAGGCATAGTCCGCCATATTTTCCGTTCTTCAACGCTCTCCTTACAACCCGTATATAAGGAGCAGACCGCTAATCAGTTCAATGTATTTGACTGTAGAGATCGACGAGTGTAGACGTACACCTTACACTGCGTGCTACTCAATCTCGATGAAATTATCAATTTTTACGTATTTTTTCCAAAACAGGACAAAAGTATCATGAAAAATACAGGTTAATACATAATTTACAAACAGAAAATACATATAAAACAAGAAATAATCGCAAAAAATCGGGTATTCAATTTGAAATTTGCGGCTGTGGAAATCTTTCCTTTACAATTATTTTAACATCCTTATAATTAGGAAATTACACTTACCGTTTTTAACAATTGAAAAACATCCTGAGGATGATGTTCATATACAAATTTTAACTTACAAATAAGACACCGTTTAAAAGCATTTAATTGTTTTATACTTGTTTTATACTTTATATAATTAGAAAAAGATTACATATTGTCTATTTTATTTTTCGCTTCCTCTAGCACAAGTGCCATTAAAAATACATTGTATTAATGCAGGAATTATGTTAGAAAATAACTGTCCTCCACAACGTCTTCTTCTACAGCGTCTTTTGGCTCTGGTGTTATAGATGCCGCGTGTTCTTGCCCAGCCAGATACTTTTCCTACAGGGAGAAATTATAATAAATAAGTGTATTTGACATTAAATCAACCATTTTTGTTTTATAAAAAAAAAACTTCAGTAGAACCGGACTAAAAAGAATTACGGTATTTTACTAGAGGTTGTGAGCACTGACCTCAAAAAATAATGCCCCGGCCTCCCATTGGAAAAAAAACGGCAATGTCTATGTTTTGCTATGGGAAACCGAAAATATGTTTCCGATAAAAAAGTAAAATAAGAGGTGTACGATGGCATTATGTAACAAAGAATCTGTGAAAGTCTCATTTAATTTCATTCAGTGGTATAAGAGGAGTTGCAGATCAAATATGGGTATCAACGGCGTAACAGACAGACGGACTGACCTACAGACTTTCACAGATCATAATGTCATTATGCATCTCTTATTTTACTTTTTGATCTGATGATTATTTCGAGCCTCCCAGAGCAAAACATGGACTTTGCCATTACAATAAATAGAAATATGGACGTATCATTAAGTGTGCTAGATGCTCCCAGTACCTTTACTTTACTTTTGTTTGCCTTAATTCTTGTCCCTTTTCTAAAAAGGCTATCTTTCTTATACGGTTACGTACTTTACTCAACTTCATAGTCGACATGCTTCGAGAATTTTTATGCCCCCGGATCGAAAGATCGGGGGTATATTGTTTTTGTCCTGTCTGTCTGTCTGTCTGTCTGTCTGTCTGTCTGTCTGTCTGTCTGTCTGTTTGTTTGTTTGTTTGTTTGTCCCACAACTTTAACCTAGCCCATAACTATTGAGTGGTTGGGGCTATGGCTTTCATAATTCATAGGTGTGTTACTTGTGACATGACCTTTCTTTGGGTACCACCAAATTTGACCTCTTGACCTTGACCTTGGAGTTTGACCTACTTTTATTCTATTTGTTATCAACTTTAACCTTTGCCATAACTTTTGAACAGATCGAGATAGAGACTTCATATTTAAAATGCATACTCCACTAGATAAGCACTTTCAACTGACACCAAGGACAATGACCTTTTGACCTTGACTGTGACCTATATGCTAAAAATAGATTTTTAGAACTTTCGGTATAACTTTTGAACCATAGGAGATAGAGACTTTATATTTGGTATGCCTACTTCACTAATTAAGTGCTTTCAAATGACACAGAGGTCAATGTCCTTGTGACCTTGACTGTAACCTTTATGCTAAGAATAGCTTTTTCGAACTTTGTTGCCGCCGGGGGCACAGTGTTTCACAAACACATCTTGTTTTCTTCTTGATTTTCAATTCATATAAATTCAATATACGATGTACGAGTACTGTTCCTATTCCAATAAAATATTTTAATTGATAGATAGGTGACCTGTCTTGGGCTTTGCAGCAGCAGTATTTCCAACACTTCTTTTGGCGATGTCATGAATTGTTTGAGACTCCATTTTTCCTTCTTGCCATAGAAACATTGCTCCCATCAAAAGAAGAATAATGAATTGATTCCTGGTCATTTCCAACAATTATCTATGATATAAAAAATAAATGTTTATTTGTCTGAAAGAAACTGGCTATGTATTGTTTCTTGTCAATTTCTAATCATGAAATTACTCTAGTATAATGTATTTGTATTATGTACATCAGTATTTTCGTTTATTATCTACACGGGAAGAAAGTGTAGAATGAATCTGTCATAGAAACAAGTCGTGCACTGTGTTACAACATCTGTTTGATCGATTGATAATTATGGTCATAAATACGAAGTTTTAATTTATTTGTAATTAATTAACTGCTTTCAATATATGAACCCTTTTGTATACCGTCTTATAGTTTATGTATAGTTATAGAAAAATAGAATTTATTCTACATGTATCCGCAGTCCTGAAACTGACCATACAGAAATGAAAGATCACCGATGGTGTCGCCTCTTAGTAAAAATCTAAAATAAAAATAATTTCTTTAGACCCTTTGTCTCAAGATTTCAGTATTCGCTTATCAGTCGGTTATAAGTACATGACAGTCATGACATGTTTCCTTGTTATTCAATATAATGCAGACGATGACACTTGGAATGGTAATTATATACTGCGACTATACATTTTTAGTCATTTTAAGTGGTACTTGTTATGAAGAGAATATGAAAAACAAGCAAATTCAGGGAATTGTGGCCCCCTGCTTTCGGTGTCTTTGTGAGTGAAATGTCATTTTTATGACATATTGTGTGTATTATGAACATCCTATCATATATCATTCATTTAGAAATCATCACGAAACTCAAAGGTTAAGGTCAAAGGGTTAGAGTTCTTGCTATTCAATGAAAAGTCTTCTCACAAGGATTACATATGTGAAGTAGGAAAGCCCTTGCTCTTACCATTCAAAAGTTATGGTCAAGATTAAATTAAGTTTTTCATAAGTACGAAAAATCTCCAAGGTCAAAAGGTCAAGATTGTTGATATACAATGAAAGCTCTTACCACAAAGAATACATATCTTAAATATGAAAGTCATAGTATCTACTGTTCAAAAGTTGTGACCAAGGTAAAAGTTTTAGAAAAGTAGGTCAAAAATCAATGTCAATGGGTCAAAGTTCTGGGTATTAAATGAAAGGTCCTCTCACAAGAATTACATATATGAAGTATGAAAGCCCTAGCCCTTACTCTTCAAAAGTTATGGTCAAGGTTAAAGTTTTTTCATAAGTATGGAAATCTCCAAGGTCAAAAGGTCAAAGTTGCTGGTATCCAATGAATGGTCTTGTCACAAACAATATACATGTGAAATATGAAAGTCCTAATACATACCATTCCAAAGTTATGACAAAATTTAGAGTTTGGAATTTTTGTGTAAAATTGGGTCAAACTCCAAGGTCAAAAGGTCAAATTTGGTGATACCCAAAGAAAGGTGTTATAACAAGAAATACACATGTGAAATGTGAAAGCCATAGCTCCACTAAATCAAAAGCTATGGGCAAGGTTAAAGTTTTTGTGACGGACAGACGAATGAGATTTAATGTCCCCTTGCTTTCGCGAAAGCGGGGGACAATAACAAAAAATACTTCTTCAAACATCGTCGTTTTATAATTCATTATGATCAGTACACATCAGTAACAGTGCCAATATTAAGTAAAATTGCCAAGGAACTCTGTACACATATGTAGTTTCTTTAGTTTTACTTAATAACATAAAGGGGTATTGAAAACTTATGTCATCTGGTTTTAACAACAACCTTTTATTTTGATACTTCATTAAATCAATCTATCATATGGTAGTTTAATCACGTTACATCATTGCAATGTGTTACATTATGAATTGGATGCCATCATTAAGCCGCCGAACGAAAAAGTGTTTTTCACTTTCTGAATGATTCATTCCATATGCCTTAAGGATGCTAAAATAAATAATACATGTGATCTGTCAATTTCATCACTTGCGTATGGAAAAAAAACATCAATGTTAGTATTTAGTTATCTATATTTAGAAAATATTTAAAAGTTTATAAAATTGCTATAATCGAATATATTTAATACCGTATTTAGATAAGATTGTTTGTGTGATTTTTAAGAGATGTTCAAATTGTAGACTGAACGCTTATGCATCATTGCGGTAATTGGTAGGAACAACATCTGGTCTTGGTATTACAATAATTTGTCGAGCAGCTTACAAACCTGCATGATGATCTCCTTGTAAACAATAATAGGATATAAATGTACATAATTAGGTTAATGTATACAAGTAACACTAGTATATTTTGTAATCCAGGAAACTTGTTATTCCGGAAAGACAACAAAAATCGTGGCTGGATAAAGAGAATTAAAAGAAAAATTTCGAGGTCTTTAATTTTTGTCCTAAATCATTGTGCTTCTCACATGCATGAATTTTCTTTAAAAAATGTACGACTTTATTTATCCGGGCGTGTTCAGTGTACTCGTCGTGCTTGGTTTAATTCCGTGATCGGGGCTATTCAAAGTGTGACTGTGCAATGTGATTATAAGTCATCTGATGGAGTATATTTCTTTCTTAATTAGTAGCATAAAGTAGTTGAGGAGCATAGGAATGGGGCTTTTTCCATCAGTAGTTTGCGTCCCTAGGAGTAAGTAGCAACACACTTCACTAAGTATATCATCTAACCTATGAATCAGTTTGTTATGATAATACAGTATTAGAATAATGTAATAATACTCAATAATAAATTATATTACAGTATCTTAATTATTATTATGTAATATTCCTTTACCCGAAACCTCTTTGTTTAAGCCCCCCCCCCCTTAAATTGTATACATAATTTTCTATTTATATTTATTTATATTTCACGGAATCGAAAGTGAAATAGCAAATGAAACCATGCCATTCATTTTAAATTATATTCAATTCATTTAAAAAAACAGCAATGATATTTCCGTTACAAATATATAAGATATATAATGTTTTTACACAAATTTCTCCTTGATAGTTTTCCTGTGGTCAACACCAAGTACAACATCAAGTCCTAGACGACAACCAATGACAGGGAAAGAGAGGCGGGCCAGAAAGGCGACCATTCATCTTCAGTACGTCAGACAGCGAAGGGCGCGAAAAAGATATCGTCGACGTCGACGATGACGAAATCAATCCACCGGAAGTGCACGGAATGAAACTGTTAATTCTCAAAATATACGAACTGGACACGACAAAATTAAGGGAGGATTTATATGTAGAATTGAAAATTTTAGAATTTCTTGTTTTTGTTCGCCTATAATGATCCATAAACATTTTTTTGTCAATTGATATTACGCCTATATTGGAATTTTTTTTACTTATTTATAATGTGAAGAGATCTAATTTATATACTTTTCATCATGAAGCTATAGAGTTTAGAGTTGAGACGAAATGAAAAATCGATTTTTCCCCTTATAATGACTGTGTACAGCAAAAAAATTAATCTCAAAAATCGCAGGGCCCTGTTGACCATGCTAAAATTGAAACATCTCTATATATTCTTATCGTTTAATAAAGTAAATTATATCTCCGTTTGGACTTGATTTTGTATCACAGCATGGAAATAAAATATTGATGAAATTAAAAATGTATTTCTTTTTAAAAACATCCGTTTCAGAGGACATCTGTTTTATTTGTCAAAAAATTAAATCAAAATTAATTTTTAATTAGAAATATTTACATTACAAGTGTTTTCTGCATATTAAGTGAATGGAAATCTATTGCATTCAAACCACGATAACACGGGCAGGGTGCCAAAAAGGCGAAAATAAAAAGTCACGCTCACATTGACCAGAAGCTGTTACGTTGTCTCTTCCATTAACTGTAGCTTACACGAAGGATAATACATAGGTTTTTAGGTATAAATCGCATTTACATTCAAGGTAGAGAGTTGAAAAATGCAAATATAAGCAATAAATTATTATTTTTTGAAAAATATAGTCTCATAACTGCAACGGTGTATGCAAACAAATTTTAATAACGCGCTAACGCAAATTATTCCATGTGTTTGCACACACCGTTGCAGTTATCTTTAAAAAAATAATGATTTATTGCTCAAAGATTAATATTTTAAGTGGGTTTTACATGTAATTATCGCATAATTTATGACCAACCACCTCCTCTTAAAAAGTCATACACTGCTACTACATGTATACTGTAATTTTTAATTCTATTATGAACGTATTATCGTAGGTGGGGATATCAATATCCGAAGGTTGCCGCCTACCATTCTACGTTGTAATACGTTCTATGTTCTTATAAGCCCTGTACGTAGTTCATAAACAAAAATCAACCCTTATTTCAAATAATCGATCATACGAATTTTAAAGAAGATATAAATTAATATCACCATATATGGGATTGTTTACTTCAGCGGTTATCATTTCCGTAAGATCCGCGCGTTCATTGTACTATGACGTCATAACTATTTCACTCAACCGGGAAGGGTTGTTGAATACTGTTCGACAAATTACAGCAAGTATCCATTTGAGAGATCATGGTTTGTCCTTACAAACACCCTAAAGTTGAATAGGATGAATAGGATGTTCATAAGAAGTATCTTTGTTTTTCAATTTGTAATATTTCTTGATATCTAAAGAAACTTTGACAATCACAGTTCAGTTCAATATAATATTAAAAATATTTAAAAGTGAAGAAGCATAGCCTACAAATAAGGACGGAATTATTATTATTTTTTTTTTTTAAGGATATCAAGAATTAAGGAATATCGAACACGACAAAAAACACCGCAACTATGAATGAAGCGGTAGATTAATGTAGAAATGAAGTACATTAACCATTTGTAATTGTACCACGGACAAAGACATTGGAAATGTAAATATTTCAAAATACATTTGATTGAAAAATTCTCGATAAATACAATGCAAGGATGCATCTTTGTGTTAGGTATGCAAATGTTATATTTGCAAAAAAACTATTAAAAATATTTTGTATGAGCCAATTAACGTAAAGGAAAAAGGGTCTGATCGATAGTGCAATTTTTTGCAGTGTGCATAAAATTCTGGATAGGTTACACGACACATTTATTCCATTTATTAAAAAATCAAACGCAAAATGCATATTCTTGCAATTTAATGATGTACAAGTACCTTTCCTAATAAGTATGTTTCCATTAAACAATACAAATCAGGAACAGAATGAACAAGGACCTCTAAAACATCAGAGAAGGGATCAAGTGACATGGAGGAGTGAGCATCTCCTGTTGACCAGTCATACCCGCCATGTGCTTCTTGTCATGATCGGGAAATTAATAAAAAATCAAAAAAAATTCAGTATTCAAAAAATGGTCTTATAATTAGCATGAAAATTTTCAGTCAGCATTTGCCTAAATGATAGATTGTATCTGTTGACATGGTCATTGTATCGACAATAGAATTTACGAAATGATGATTTTAACGACACTGCTGATAATCTTGCATTGTTTCATCAATTTGTTTGTGAAACAGTTACATGTACCTTATTTTAGAAAATGTTCATGAGTAGAACATGCTCTTGTGTATTGAATCAACTACTAAAGAGATATAACCCCTTATGCTGGTGATAAGAGTACATGTATATTGCTGCATAAGTAATGAAGTTATTTAAAAGGTTAAATCATTTCGTTTATCATAAAGATTTGTTTTTAGATTTCCATTACGTCCTTTTATAGTTAGATGTATAAATATAATTCTCCAAATTATTATTTTTTATTTGTATAATTTCACGATTGTTTAGATATACATGGAGCTTTGAAACGATATCAAATATATCATTCTTTATTGTTTCAGATTGTTGCTTCAGATTGCTTAGGTTGCAGATTCACACTATCACTTATCCCTTCTTATCTTATGATTACATAGTCCTTTAAAACATCATAGATGGAATCAGGTGCCATGGAGGAGTGAGCATTCCATGCCCACCGGTCACACACGCTGTATATACTTGTCACGTGACACGTTATCTCAGATTCTCACTTCTACTGCTGGGTGCTCTTGGTAAGGAAAAGTCACTTCCGATTTTCAACTTTTGACGAAACAATGGGACCAACAAAAGGATCCCAAAACTTCTAAATACAAAGCGAGTATCCTACTAAACAAGGCGACCAATACCCTTAATTCAAAAATATATTATTTTTTTTTTTTTTTGTTCTTTATGAAAACGGAGGAATTTTTTTCTATGAAAAAATAATATGTTGGCTTTTTGCACGAAAGACATAATTTGCTTTAGATATTTTAATTCGTACTTATAAATAAAATTTAACACAGCGACATTGAAACAATCCGGAAAGATAATTTAGATTGACAAGGATTGACTTTCCTTCATTTGAATAAAAATTCATTTAACTTTGTCTGACCCTTATCTAAACCAAATGTACTCCATAAGATCTAACCATAATATACATGCGAAGTTGCAAAACAATTAAACTTGCACCATCAATCAAATTTACTAATTACCACAATGATTCATGCTGGTTTGCCAGTGTCAAACACAACTTGAAATATTACAAGGTGAAGACCGACATGGAAACACGAAGTTACTTTTGCAATAATAATCACTTGTATTCAGATCGTTCATCAATATTTCAAACCCCCTAAATGGACATTTATTGCTAATATTTACATTTCAGAAGTCATACTTTTTAATACCCTTCCTAGTCATCAAACGTGATATATAGGTGTTCATACTTCTTAACAACTCTTAAGTTGATATTATTAATTTCATCCTATTCCACAGTATTGTCTCCATGTCTCCACTTCTTTTCGTTTTCAATGTTTTTATACCACTTTAATGTATAGTTCAAAGGTCACAGGCCACACAAGACAGAATGAGAGGTACATGGTATAACTATTATTGACCAAATACAACATATATAAATAAAAATCTCAATTTTTAAGCATAATCGGAAATGAGCGGAATATCAAGTTTTGCGATGAATCTTGGGAGATACATGAACATACATATGCGTGTAGCTCTTATATGTTAAGAAACATTTTAAGTATTTCTAAAAAAATGAATTTCAGATAACAATTTTGCTAAACCAACTTTGAAATAGGTTTTAATGTCATTTTCGTACCAACACGTTGACGCCTGCATGGCGCGGTAGTTGAGTTGCAGAGTATGTACTAGTAATCCTTTTGTCGCGGTTTCGAATCCCACTGCTGGACGTAGAGACAGGTTTTTCGGATAAGACCGTAAAAAACCGAGGTCCCTTCTCGCAGTAGATGATAGCATGAAAAAAAAACCCCTCATTGCTCAATGACCCGGAGTGCAGAACATGCGTCTGAAATTTGCAGCTTTAGACAGCAAGTTGTGGGTCTCAATTTGAGTTAGTTAGGTTTACTTTAGAAGTACATTTTCCCGCGTGGTATTAATTAACACTATATGTAAGCGGCAACAAATTTTCCGCGGAAATTTGTCCAAGCGTACTTAATATAACTATAATGCATAAAGTGACAGTCTCGGAAATCCGCATAATATCCACACGCGGATTTACCAGAAATTGAGATTCCGCGGAATTATGACCCCGTGGAAAAAATTACACCTACAGTATTTGGATGTTATCTCTCGACTGACCTTCGATTTACAAAAAAATTGTAGCAGTTCCTCATTGACAACTTTTAATATGTTATCCTTGCATGGTGACAACGTTTTCCAACAGATTGTTGGAATTTTGATGGGCATTAAGTGTTCTCCTGTATTAGCTGACCTACTTTTATATTTCTATGAAGCAAACTTTATTGAGAAAAATGAGAAGAGAAAAGCACTTGTTATGGCCTTCAATTCGACAATCAGATATACTGACAATGCTTTATCAATTACGAGGGCTGTTCAATAAATAATGTCCTCGGTGCTCGGAGAGAAGCAAAAGACGCTTTTCAATAAGTTAGTCTTAATGATTTAACTTAATATTCTCTTTTAATTAAAACACATGTCCCTAAAAAATTATTCAACTTCTGATTGTTTTTAGAACTCATTTTTGGGTATTACCCATAATATACTGGAAAATGGCAGATCTTATGATTTCATGGACTCGTTTCTTCCTTCTGAAAGGTGTTTTTTTTCAAGTTTGGAAAATGAAACAAGTTAAAGGGCGAAAGATCTGGCGAATATTGTTAATGTAAAAAAATAACTTTCTGTTTATCCCGGTTCCTTCCTCTCATCAACCTTTCGTTTTTTTTTTTTTTTTTTTTTTTTTTTTTTGCAAAAAAATTGCTTTCTAGACTCTTCCAGAGATTAAACTGCCTCCCCGAATACGAATATGAACAACAAGACCACTAATATTTTTGAAAATTGCATATAAACCTGTCTTTGTGCTCTTGTAGTTCTTTGCTCTTCTCAGACCCTTGCTGTTTTTGTCAAGTACATCTTATTGTAAATTTTGTTTCGAGGGTTTTAAGCAATAGATTCAAGTTTCATTATATGTTTGAATTTCAAACAAACTTGGATAACTACAGTTTTTGATTTTTTTAAAAAAAATAATTGTTTAGATATTCCGTCTGTAACACTTTTTATACTTGATCATGTGATCCAGTTTGAGCCAGTCAGATAGTTGGAACAATAAAGAAAAATGATAACAAGTTTTGCATCCTCTACATTGTTGCCAATACAATTTCTTTTATTATACATAATACAATAGTTAGCATTTTCCTGTCATTGATACATATACTTCTTTGTGTAAGTTGTTCTGTATGGACATTCCCTGATAAAGAAACCAAGGTTACCTCCCATTCTGAAAATAAAAATAAATCAGGGGACATAAGTACTATATAAAGGACATAGTGAATTGCTGAATTTAATTGTGAATTCCTGATACTAGTGTTATGGTCATTATTAGATATTCTGATCTGTGAAACTTGATCTCAAGATAAATAAGGCAATAAAGACTTCTATCATCTTATTGCATTTAATCTGAGAAAAATATTTCCCCCCAAGTATCATGGTATTTCTTCATTGTAATTTATTATTTTAAAGGATATTTGAAGATGAAATAAGTGAAAATGTCTATCTCAAAAAAAAATGTATTGAAAAATAGAAGCTATACATACCCATCTGGCTCTGGGTCAGTTCCAGTGATTAGAAAACCTGGACCGAAAGGTGATGCAAAATTTTCCCGCGTTCGAAACCATTCGCCACATTCATTTTCATTGTAAGAAGCTCCAGACACTACAAGTATCCAATGGATTAATACTAGTTTACCATAAAATCACTAATTTCGTGGGAGTCTATAATTTTCATTGTTTTCGAGGTATGGAAAGACCCATGAATTTATGACCACTACGAAATGAAAAAAATCATTTACATTACTACTAAATATTTTCAAATCATGAAATCAAATCCCCATAAACCAATATTTTTCCTCAACCCTCAAAAATATGATCCCACGAAGATATGATTTTACAGTATATATAAAAAAAGATGAGGTTAAAATTCAGATAAATAATAGAATTTTTTACTTGGTTTAGATCTAAGTTTTCATCGTTTTTTTTGCAAGCATTAGAAGAGATTTTTAGGTCATGTTTAAGAAGCATCTAGCTGGTACAAACCAGAACAACAGATAGCCCGTCTCTGCCCTCCATCATTGATGAAGCCATTGAGGTAACCTTTCTGTGGACAAACGAACCGCTCAAATTCACCGAGGACTTAAAAAAGATAATAAAAGATCAAATATGAAATATAAACAAAAGTGTTATAAAAGACAAGTAAAATAAATAAAACCAATTGGTAGTACAAAACTGCTGAAGCATAAAGATTTTCTTCGTCTTTGATTCCAATTTTACTTACTGAGGACGACACATTGCTTTACTCTTCCTGGCGGAGGCAGACAGAATGCAGAAAATATAGAGGTAGCATCACCCCTAAATACAAGCGCTCCGCTGCCTGTACAGCTCGGATTAGACACACCAGTGAGGGGTTCGGTGTTTTCTACAATATTTTGTTGAATTCTATAATTAAGTTCAAAATCTAAAAAGTGCCCACATCCAGGTAACCCCTAAAATGCAATACAAGCCAGTTATCCTTGTGGTAGCTTTTCTGACACCTCTTGCTTAAAACTCCTAAAATCAAAAGGATCGATAGGCCCTGTTTTCACGGTGTGTATTCGTACTGAAAATCGTAATCAAGTGAGCTTTTGCCCTTTTACTCTACGCTAGGAATACATGTGTATATATCAAGTTTGTTTTAATAATTTAAGACGCATAGAAATGCATAAAATGTAGTTTGACGCATATTCTTACCCTGAACAATATCTCCCAACTTGAATCTTTCTGCTTCTACCCTCAGATTTCCTAACAGGCAAAGAAAAACAATTAATATCATGTTCAATTTAAATTAAAATAAACTTGATTTCACAGCTTTTATAGGTAAAAGAAATTTGATGATGACATAAATGAATGACTTGCTTCAAATATGTAGATTTGAAAGATTTATATAAATCAAAACTTTTTTGAATTTTAATTCCGTAAATAATGAGGATATGTAAAATAAATCAAATTATGCCCCCATGCTACAAAGACTAATTCATAAACATGTTCAGGAAACAATAAATGTCATAAATAAATCCGTTTTTAACGGAACACATGTTAAAAAATACGTTTTACCTTAAACACAATACAATCACTGCTGTTTTTTTTTTTTTTTAGGTTAATACAATGATTTAGCCATCTGAGTACAATATTCACCGAGCCCGAAGGGCGAGGTGAATATTGTACTTCGAAGATGGCTAAATCATTGTATTGATCGAAAAAACAGCAATAGTTGTTTTATTATATGATTCACTGATAAAATTATACAGCTCATCACTTGTTTGCATTTAAGTCCTGGCCAAATACAAGAGTATTTGCTCCTACATTGAGGGTTTATGGAGACACTGGATGGATTCCAAGTCAATACAGACGTTGGATAAATGTAATCAGATATTGGAATAGAGTTTTATCCTTTGGCAATGATCGAATTACAAGAATTGTTTTTGAAGTTGATTACAATAAGTGTAAGAATAACTGGTGCAGTGATTTGAAAGATATATTACACCAACTAGAGCTGGATTACTATTTCGAGTCAAAGCTTATGGTAGATATAAATTTGGTTCAATCAAAAATACACAATTATTACTCAAACCTATGGAACAATGAGATTTTAAGCATTCCCAAACTGCGGACTGTTAATTTCAAAACAATGTTTGGTAGGGAAAATTATGTTGCACTTGATATGCCTAAATATTTACGTTCAATTTTAGCACAGTTTAGATGTGGCATTTTACCTTTACGAATAGAAACCGGTAGATATCATGGTGAATCTGTTGAGGATCGAGTTTGCACACTTTGCTCTAGAAATAATGTAGAAGACGAAATTCATTTTTTACTGCATTGTCCTTTATACTCTGAATATCGATCAAAACTTTATGAAAACACTGGCATTAAGCAAATGGGGTGGTCAGATATGGATTTACTATGTGTACTTATTTCAAATTATCCTAGACAGGCTGCAAAGTACTTGTATTTTTCATTTATGCGAAGACAGTCCTTCATGTTCAGAAAATAATAATGTATTTCAATTTCATCTTCATCTACCAATAATCCTTATAACAGACACTACCAATCTTACCATACAAAATGTATAGATATATATTTATCACAATTATGAAATTGTTTATTTTTCATTCACTTTTTTGTTATTCTCTTAACGTTGTGCTCCTTATTTTCATTATATATTGTATTTCAATTTTGTGTTTAAAGTGGCATATAGGCCCGATGGGCCGGGTTTTGATTGTTATTTTATACAGTCTGTAAACAAAAGAATTTAATTGTACACATGTCACTATAAATAAAGGTCCTTTTTAATCTATGCAAATATTTTTCACTTCAAATCCCATTTTTGTGAAATTTTGAATAAAAAATTAAAAACTACACGGTAAAAATTATTTATTTTACTCATTTAAATATGACCCGAGTTGTTCTTTTCAAAATTTTTGACATGAGTTTGTTTGTATCATTTGTCCTTAAGAAATGAAGTTTATTTCAACTCATGTTATACGATATATTTACGAAGCGGTTTAT